>NC_079194.1:58687559-58992247 GCF_029499605.1 Hyla sarda
CCAATTTTTTAATTTTTACAAGGGGTAAAAGGATAAAATTTATACTTGAATTTGTAGCCCAATTTTTCTCGAGTAAGCACATACCTCATATTTCTATGTAAATTGTTCGGCGGGCGCAGTAGAGGGCTCAGAAGCGAAGGAGCGACAAGGGGATTTTGGAGAGTACGTTTTTCTGAAATGGTTTTTTGGGGGCATGTTGCATTTAGGAAGCCCCTATGGTGCCAAAACAGCAAATAAAAAAAACATGGCATACCATTTTGGAAACTAGACCCCTTGAGGAACGTAAAAAGGAATTAAGTGAGCCTTAATACCCCACAGGTGTTTCATGACTTTTGCATATGTAAAAAAAAAAAAAAATTTTCACTAAAATGTGTTTCCCCCCAAATTTCACATTTTTGCAAGGGTTAATAGCAGAAAATACCCCCCAAAATTTGTAACCCCATCTCTTCTGAGTATGGAGGTACCCCATAAGTTGACCTGAAGTGCATTACGGGCGAACTACAATGCTCAGAAGAGGAGGAGTCATATTTGGCTTTTTGAGAGCAAATTTTGCTCGGGGGGCATGTCGCATTTAGGAAGCCCCTATGGTGCCAGGACAGCAAAAAAAAAACGACATGGCATACCATTTTGGAAACTAGACTCCTTGAGGAACGTAACAAGGAATAAAGTGAACCTTAATACTGCACAGGTGTTTCACGACTTTTGCATATGTAAAAAATATATTTTTTTTTTTACCAAAAATGCTTGGTTTAGTAAAAAAGGTAATAGCAGAAAATACCCCCCAACATTTGAAGCCCAATTTCTCCTGATTCAGAAGACACCCAATATGGGGATGAAAAGTGCTCTGCTGGCGCACTACAGGTCTCAGAAGAGAAGGAGTCACATTTGGCTTTTTGGAAGCAAATTTTGCTCTGGGGGCATGCCGCATTTAGGAAGCACCTATGGTGCCAGGACAGAAAAAAAAAAACCACATGTCATACCATTTTGGAAACTAGACCCCTTGGGGAACGTAACAAGGGGTAAAGTGAACCTTAATACCCCACAGGTGTTTCACGACTTTTGCATATGTAAAAAAAAAAATATTTTTTTTACACTAAAATGCTTGTTTTCCCCCAAATTTTACATTTTTACAAGGGATAATAGCAGAAAATACCCCCCAAAATTTGTAACCCCATCTCTTCTGAGTATGGAAATACCCAATAAGTGGACGTGAAGTGCACTGGGGGCGAACTACAATGCTCAGAAGAGAAGGAGCATCATTGAGCTTTTGGAGAGAGAATTTGGCCATGTGCATTTCCAAAGCCCCCCGTGGTGCCAGAACAGTGGACCCCCCACATGTGACCCCATTTTTAAAACTAAACCCCTCACGGAAGGTAATAAGGGGTGCAGGGAGAATTTACACCCCACTGGCATTTGACGGATCTTTGGAACAGTGGGCTGTGTAAATTAAAAATTTTATTTTTCATTTTCACAGACCCCTGTTTCAAAGATCTGTCAGACACCTGTGGGGCGTAAATGCTCACTGTACCCCTTGGAGAATGCTGGGAGATGTAGTTATGCAACAGCTGGAGGCACGCAAGTACAACTCCCAGCATGCCGAGACAGCCATTTGCTTTTCCTGAATGCTGGGAGTTGTAGTTTTGCAAGATTTAGAGGGGTTCAGGCTGGAGATCACTGACAGTGGTCTCTAAACTGTGGCCCTCCAGATGTTGCAAAACTACAAATCTCAGCATGCTAAGACAGCAAACTGCTGTCTGGGCATGCTGGGAGTTGTAGTTTTGTAATATCTGGAGGGCTACAGTTTAGAGACCACTGTCAGTGATCTCTAGCCTGAACCCCTCTAAATCTTGCAAAACTACAACTCCCAGCATGCCAACACAGCAAACAGCTGTCAAGGCATGGTGGGAGTTGTAGTTTTGCAACATCTGGAGGGCGACAGTTTAGAGACCACTCTCTAAACTGTCGCCCTGCAGATGTTGCTAGGCAACAGACTATGGACACGCGGCGTCATACTCACCTCCACCGCCGCCGTGATCACAGCCGCCGCCGGGTAAGTGATCGCCGCCGCTACTACACGGTTCCCCCCGCTGTGCCCGGACACCGATGGGCGGGCATAGCGCGGGGAACCGAACTTTAACCCCCCCGCCCCCAGTCTGCTATTGGTCGGCCGCTCCGCCGATCAATAGCAGGGATAGGAGGGGTGGCAACCCTGCCACCTCACTCCTATCTCTTCAAGGGGGATCGAGGGTGTCTTGGACACCCCCGATCCCCCTTATTTTATCGCGGCGCCGCCGTTGATGGGCAGGGGGAGAGCGCTCCCCCTGCAAACACCATAGATGCCGTGATCAGACTGATCACGGCATCTATGGGGTTAATGCTGCCGGGACCGGCGCGATCACGGGCCCGGCAGCTGCGGTGGGACTCCGGCTGTGATTGACAGCTGAGTCCCACCCGCGATCTCCTGCGCTGCCCGCGGCAGAGCAGGAGATCGCTTGGACGTATGCATACGTCCATTTGCGCGAATGTGTAATTCGCCGGGACGTATGCATACGTCCAATAGCGGGAAGGGGTTATTATTATTATTATTTTTTTTTTTTACATTAGTCAGAGATAAAGTTAATATGGTGTGCCACAGTGCCCGGGGGGGGGGTCACACCTCTCTTACACCATAGCACACATCATAAATGTTTTTTTTTTTTTTTTGTCGCGTTAAGACAGATGCATTAAATAGTTCTGTCTGGCATGAGGGGGACACACCCCCTTGACACTTGAGCATCTACAATACATAATAATATGATTATATATATATATATATATATATATATA
Source organism: Hyla sarda (assembly GCF_029499605.1). Lineage (NCBI taxonomy): Eukaryota > Metazoa > Chordata > Amphibia > Anura > Hylidae > Hyla > Hyla sarda. Next base: position 58,690,386 of record NC_079194.1, read on the forward strand.
TATATAAAACATTTTTTTTTAAACGTGCCGCGTATTTTGGTGCATTTCTCTTCCCAAATCAAAAACCACCCATTGACAAGTCGTCCCCAACACTCCTATTTTACAACAGGAAGTACACCCCGAATATATCTTAATAGGTATCGGAGAGCAGCGGCAGACGTAGAGTACTAGCGACTACAACTCCCAACATTCAATGAAGAAGAGAGATCTGACCATTCCACAGAGTTTTCTCTTAACCCAAGTGGCGGCTGCAAAAACCACAACTCCTATCATGTCCTGACAACCTTAAACAGCATCAGATGGCAACTACTAACTACTCCCATCATTCAATAAGAGCAAGATCTGTGACCATTCTGCAGTGTTTCCCACTAGCCAGGGCAGCAGCTGCAAAAAACAATGGCGACTACAACTCCCATCATTTCATAAGCGCAAGATCTGTGACCATTTTACAGTGTTTCCCAGCCTGAGGTTGTGCAGCAGCGGCAAAAAACAACAACTCCCATAATGTGAAACTGTGAACCATCGCCCAAGGCTGTGTAGCAGTTGCAGAACTACAACTCCCATTATGCCCTGAAAGACTTCGGCTGTCAGTGCATAATGAGAGTTGTAGTTTTGCAACAGTAGTAATATAATATACTTGAGGGGACCCCCCGGGGACCCCCATACACCATACATGTGACATCTATGTCCCCTCAAATATATAATTAAAAAAAAAAGTGGAGTTTCCCTTTAGGAAACCGTAAAACGTGACCGCCTCGCTCGTGCCCCTCACCGTCAATGTCTCCCAGGGTGAGCTCATCCCCGAGTTCCGTCAGCGTCTCCATGTTCTCCATACTGGTAAAAGCAATACGTCGCTCCCCGCCCGGGGAAGCCTTCGCCTTCTCGCTGCTCCTGTCACTTTCCTTCCGAACTCAACAACCTGTCACAGGCGAAACCGACGCCATGTTCCTCCCCGCACCGCCCCTCCGCTGGTGATGACGTCAGCCGCCTTACCCCCCTCCACTTTGCGTGCCTAGCCTCGTTGCGCGGACACATAAACCATAGGCGAAGCACGATGATTGAAAACGAGGCTTGGTTTTCCTTCCCTGGACGCCAGGCGTGTGGTAGGGTGTGAGGGTTGGGAGGCTCTGAAAGCCCCGCCCACTCCTCTTGTAATAGCGCGTGCTGGTTGTTTTGTTGTCAATGAGACCAGGGCTCGCCGACCAATGGGAAGGCTTGGCGTGCTGTGGGGTGATGTGACGTCACCGATCAGGGGATCAATATTTGCATATGAGGCCGCGGCGCCTCCACACACAAAACTCACTCCGTTGTGTCTCCCGCCGTCGTGGAGACTGACAGCTGTGAGCTCGTGGTTAACCCGTTATGTGCCAGTGAAGGGGAATAGAGCCCCAGTTCACATTCCGAAACTGCGCAAAGCCGCCCTGACATGCGGTTCTCACATAGGTGCACTATATGCATGACTCCGTATTGTGTTCATAAATCAGGAAATGGCATAAAAATAGACAAGATTTACTAAACCCAACTCTTAACCCCTTGAGGTCACAACCTATTTTCATTGTTATGTTTAACTTTTTCCTCCTCATCTTTTAAGAGCCATAAGTTTAAATAGGTATTCGGGGATTTTTTTTAATTAATTGACTATGCTACAGGGGTTGTACAGTTAGTGTGGTTCATAATATAGTGTCTGTACTTGTGTTTCATGGTGGTTTTGCAATTCTGTGATTTTTGCCCCAATGTTTATTTTAAACAGCATACAAAATTATTCAAGTCTCAGGCTTTTCTGGGTTGCAGTGCAGCCGAGACATTACATCACTAGTCAGTGTTCAGAGGGAGCTTGTCTTTGCTTCAATGGATTGGCACCCTGGTCAGAAAACACTGGTATTGTGTTTCAATGGGTGGGGTGGCTGATATATAGTAGGGAGAAAAGCGATCTCACAAACAAGAAACTATGGGATTTGTAGACTGAGAGAACGAACTCCAACAGGTAGCAAGTAGCCAGTTCACAAAAAGATAGCCACAGCATTATGGTAATCTCACAACCTGGGGTGTAGCTATAGAGGTGGCAGTCGCATCGGGGCCCTGGTACCTAAGGGGGCCCCAAAGCACATCTTCCCCATAAGAGACCAGTATTATAATTGGCAAATGGGGCCCTATTTCATATTTTGTATCGGGGTCCAGAAGCTGCAAGCTACACCTCTGCTCACAACATAGCCAATTAGCCTCAAGACAAGCAAAGATCCTTCCTAAGCATGTCCAATACTGTCTGGCAGGTACATACTAAAATCACTTTATGGTGGATAACCCTTTTAACCCCTTAACAACATAGGATATAAATGTACGTCCTGGTGCCATGGTAATTAACCCCTTAAGGACCAAGGGCGTACAGGTATGCCTTTGCTCCCTGGTACTTAAGGACCAAGGGCGTACCTGTACGCCCGTGGGAATTTCGGTCCCCGCCACGCGCCGGGCGGAGACCAGATCGGGGTGACTGCTGATATCTATCAGCAGGCACCCCGTGCAAATGCCCAGGGGGGTCATCAAACTTGCGATTTGCGGCTATTCCGGGTCATACGGGTCTATATTGACCCGTTGACCCGGAAAATAAAGGGGTTCGCGGATGTCCTAGACACCCACGATTCCCTTGAAGCAATAGGAGTGAGGTGGCAGGGGTGCCACCCCTCCTATCTCTGCTATTGGTATTCTAGACGCGACCACCAATAGCAGATCGGGGGCGGGGGGCTTTACTTTCGGTTTCCCCGTTCTGCCCACCCACATTAGGCGGGGCAGGACGGGGAAACCGACAGGGACCGGCGCCGAAGATCCACTTACCCATCGGCGATGGCAGCGGGCGACAATCAGCGGCGGCAGCGGGCGACGATCGTCGGAAGAAGAGGACGGCGACGCAGCTCCCTGGATCCGACAGAAGCCGGTGAGTTAATTAGCAACATCTCGAGGGCTACAGTCTGAGACCATTATAGTGGTCTCTAAACTGTAACCCTCCAGATGTTGAAAAACTACAATTCCCAGCATGCCAAGAGATCTGTTTAGGCATGCTGGGAGTTGCAGTTTTGCAACAGCTGGAGGTCTACAGTTTGAGACCACTGCACAGTGATCTCTATACTGTGCACCTCCAGATCTTGCAAAACTACAACTGATAGCATGCCCACACAGCAGTTTGCTGTCTGGGCATGCTGAGAGTTGTAGTTTTGCAACATCTGGAGGTCCACAGTTTGGAGACCACTGTGCAGTGGTCTCTAAACTATAGCTCTCCAGATGTTGCAAAACTGCAACTCCCAGCATGCCTAAACAGCTGTCTCTGCATGCTGGGAGTTGTAGTTGTGTACCTCCAGCTGTTGCATAACTACATCTCCCAGCATGCCTTTCGGCGATCAGTACATGCTGAGAGTTGAAGTTATGCAACAGCTGGAGGCACACTGGTTGGAAAATACTGAGTTAGGTAACAGAACCTAACTGAAGGTTTTCCAACCAGTGTGCCTCCAGCTGTTGCAAAAGTACAACTCCCAGCATGCACGGTCTGTCAGTACATGCTGGGAGTTGTAGTTTTGAAACAGCTGGAGGTTTACCCCCCCCTTGTGAACGTACAGGGTACATTCACACTGCGGGTATACAGTAAGTTTACTACTTCAAGTATGAGCTGCGGCAAATTTTTCGCCGCAGCGCAAACTCCTAGCGGTAAATTCACTGTAAACATCTGCCAGTGTGAACGTACCCCAAAAACACTACACTAACACATAATAAAGGGTAAAACACTACATATGCACCCCCTTACACTGTCCCCCCAATAAAAATAAAAAACGTATTGTACGGCAGTGTTTCCAAAACAGAGCCTCCAGCTGTTGCAAAACAACAACTCACAGCATTTCCGGACAGCCACTGACTGTCCAGGCATGCTGGGAGTTTAGCAACAGCTGGAGGCACCCTGTTTGGGAATCACTGGCGTAGAATACCCCTATGTCCACCCCTGTGCAATCCCTAATTTAGTCCTCAAATGCGCATGGCGCTCTCTCAATTCAGGCTTTTTTTCCTTTTACCCCTTATGAAAAAGAAAAGTTGGGGTCTACACCAGCCTGTTAGTGTAAACAACATTTTTTTTTTAGGCTCAGGAGTGAGAGCGCACCATGTACATTTGAGGCCTAAATTGGTGATTTGCACAGGGGTGGCTGATTTTACAGCAGTTCTGACATAAACCCAAAAAAATAAATACCCACATGTGACCTCATTTTGGAAACGACACCCCTCACGGAACGTAACAAGGGGTATAGTGAGCCTTAACACCCCACAGCTGTTTGACGAATTTTCATTAAAGTTGGATGGGAAAATGAAAAAAAAATATTTTTTTCACTAAAATTCACCCTAAATTTTTCATTTTCACAAGGGAAAATAGGAAAAAAGCCCCCCAAAATTTGTAACCCCATTTCTTCTGAGTAAGAACATACCCCATATGTGGATGTAAAGTGCTCTATGGGTGCACTACAATGCTCAGAAGAGAAGGAGCGCCATTGGGATTTTGAAGAGAAAATTTGTCCGGAATTGAAGGCCACTTGTGTTTACAAAGCCCCCATGGTACCAGAACAATGGACCCTCCCCCCCACATGTGACCCCATTTTGGAAACTACACCCCTCATGTAATGTAATAAGGGGTACAGTGAGCATTTACGCCCCACAGGTGTCTGACAGATTTTTGGAACAGTGATCCGTGAAAATGAAAAATTTAATTTTCCATTTGCACAGCCCACTGTTCCAAAGATCTGTCAAATGCCAGTGGGGTGTAAATGCTCACTGCACCACTTATTAAATTCTGTGAGGGGTGTAGTTTCCAAAATAGGGTCACATGTGGGGGGGTCCACTGTTCTGGCACCACGGGGGGCTTTGTAAATGCACATGGCCCCTGACTACCATTCCAAACAAATTCTTTTTCCCAAAGCTCAATGGTGCTCCTCCTCTTCTGAGCATTGTAGTTCACCCGTAGTGCACTTCAGGTCAACTTATGGGGTACCTCCATAGTCAGAAGAGATGGGGTTACAAATTTTGGGGGGTATTTTCTGCTATTAACCCTTGCAAAAATGTGAAATTTGGGGGGAAACACATTTTAGTGAAAAAAATATATATTTTTTTTTACATATGCAAAAAGCGTGAAACCCCTGTGGGGTATTAAGGCTCACTTTATTCCTTGTTACGTTCCTCAAGGGGTCTAGTTTCCAAAATGGTATGCCATGTGTTTTTTTTTTTGCTGTTCTGGCACCATAGGGGCTTCCTAAATGCGACATGCCCCCCGAGCAAAATTTGCTCTCAAAAAGCCAAATATCACTCCTTCTCTTCTGAGCATTGCAGTTCGCCTGTAGTGCACTTCAGGCCAACTTATGGGGTACCTCCATACTCAGAAGAGATGGGGTTACAAATTTTGGGGGGTATTTTCTGCTATTAACCCTTGCAAAAATGTGAAATTTGGGGGGAAACACATTTTAGTGAAAAAAAAATATTTTTTTTTTTACATATGCAAAAGTCGTGAAACACCTGTGGGGTATTAAGGCTCACTTAATTCCTTGTTACGTTCCTCAAGGGGTCTAGTTTCCAAAATGGTATGCCATGTGTTTTTTTTTTTTTTTGCTGTTCTGGCATCATAGGGGCTTCCTAAATGCATATGCCCCCCAAAAACCATTTCTGAAAAACGTACTCTCCAAAATCCCCTTGTCGCTCCTTCGCTTCTGAGCCCTCTACTGCGCCCGCCGAACAATTTACATAGACATATGAGGTATGTCCTTACTCGAGAGAAATTGGGCTACAAATATAAGTATACATTTTCTACTTTTACCCCTTGTAAAAATTCAAAAATTGGGTTTACAAGAGCATGCGAGTGTAAAAAATGAAGATTGTGAATTTTCTCCTTCACTTTGCTGCTATTCCTGTGAAACACCTAAAGGTTTAAAACACTTACTAAATGTCATTTTGAATACTTTGGGGGGTGCAGTTTTTATAATGGGGTCATTTGTGGGGTATTTCTAATATGAAGACCCTTCAAATCCACTTCAAACCTGAACTGGTCCCTGAAAAATAGTGAGTTTGAAAATGTTGTGAAAAATTGGAAAATCACTGCTGAACTTTGAAGCCCTCTGATGTCTTCCAAAAGTAAAAACACATCAATTTTATGATTCAAACATAAAGTAGACATATTGGAAATGTGAATAAAAAATTTTTTGGGGGGGAATATCCATTTTCCTTACAAGCAGAGAGCTTCAAAGTTAGAAAAATGCAAAATTTTCAAATTTTTCATCAAATTTTGGGATTTTTCACCAAGAAAGGATGCAAGTTACCACAAAATTTTACCACTACGTTAAAGTAGAATATGTCCCGAAAAAACTATCTCGGAATCAGAATGATAACTAAAAGCATTCCAGAGTTATTAATGTTTAAAGTGACAGTGGTCAGATGTGCAAAAAACACTCTTGTCCTAAGGTGTAAAATGGCCTGGTCCTTAAGGGGTTAAAGCACAAGGATGTATATGTATGTCCTATACATGATGCGAGCAGCGGACCTGCCAGTAATGATGGACACTAATGATCAGCAGACCTGCCAGTAATGATCGCACTAATCTCCAAAATAAACCCCTCAGATGCCGATCATTGAAGATGGCAGATGGAGGTCCCCTCACCTGCCTCCACCACTCTCCCGGGGGTCTTCTCTTCTGGTCTGACATCGAGGAGACCAGAGAAGAAGATTGCCGATAATATTGATTAGTGCTATGCCTATGCATAGCACTTAACAGTATTAGCAATCTAATGATTGCTATAAATACTAGGGATCGACCGATATCGTTTTTTTAGGGCCGATACCGATAATCGGTGCAGGTTAGGGCCGATAGCCGATAACTTATACTGATATTCCGGTTTAAGTTATCGGCTATTTAACCCCCTGCGACATCGCTGCAGATCATTGATTTAAAGCGGGCGCTTTAAATCAATGATCTGCAGTGGCTTTTGCGGGGCCATAGGCCGCCGTCACCACCCGCTTCTCTCCCCTACCTGTCAGGGTGGTCCGGGCCATCCATCCATCGTTCATGTAGTGTCCGGGGGCGTTCCGGGTGGAGGGTGGTCCGGTCCGGGCTGTCCTTCTTCTCCGGTGGTCATCTTCTCCACTCCGGGCAGGCTCCGGCCTAGTACGCTGCATAGACTCCGCTGCGCAGTGACGCCCATGCGCAGCGACGCACCTGACGTCACGGCGTAGCAGCGTCTATGCAGCGTACTAGGCCGGAGCCTGCCCGAAGTGGAGAAGAAGACCGTGGGAGAAGAAGGACAGCCCGGACCGGTTCACTCTTCACCCGGAATGCCCCCGGACACTACAGGAAGGATGGATGGCCCGCACCACCCCCATTACAGGTAAGTTTAATTTTTTTATTGACTCGGAGGGTGGGGGAGGGGCCCGACCGATATAGCGGTATGGGCAAAAATCCATACCGGTATACCGCCTAGCATCACAGTGGGGGGGTGCGACGCGTTGCGGTGGGTCGGGGGTGCAGTGCGGCAGGTCGAGGGGGTGGCGGTCGCGGTGCGGTGGGAGCGGTGCGGGGGGCGGGGCATTATCGGCTTATCGGCAAGATAATTGCCGATACCGATAATGCCCAAAATCGTGATTATCAGCCGATAATATCGGCCATACCGATAATCGGTCGATCCCTAATAAATAAGTTTTTTCCGGCGTAAAAGACGACTTTTTAACCTAGGAAAATCTTCTCAAAAGTCGGTGGTCATCTCATACGCCTTATATGTATTTACAACTGTTTGCATGCCAACGATCCGATCGCTTCTCGTAGTGACTCTGTCCCGCCCTGCCTCCTGCAGCGTGATTGGGCAATTCACACCACATGACAAGCACACCTAGCAATGCGTCATTGGTTACCGCAGTGGGCTCGAGTTTATGCATCTACAGCGCTGATCGGCACGTCCAGATATGGCGCGGGCTCCCGACTCAAGCCTGTGTCATACTGGCCTGCCACCAGCTTATTCCTGTTGCTGGGGGCCGGCATTAATTGCTGACAGGCTGCGATCAACACGGCCGGCTATTAACCCTTTAGATCGTCTTTATCCCGTCCTTGGTGGTCCAGTGGGGTGGATCGCCCCCCCCCCCCTACAGCGCGATCCACTGCTGAGGTAGTCGGAGGGCTTACCTCTCCTTCCATGCCGACTCCTGCATTGAGAATAATAATGCCTGGACCAGACTTCATCAATCTAGCGCAGAGCACACAGATCAATGTGGTTTTATCAAACCACTTTGATCTGTATGAGGAATGAAATGATTCCTCCTAAAGATCCCCTAAGTTTCAAAACACACACATTAACTTCTTTCCTTATTAAAAGTTTAAATCACTCCCCCTTTATCCAAATTCCATATAAAAAATATATAAACATAAAAAAAAACATATGTGGTATCGCCGCATGCGTAAATGTCCGAACTATAACAATATATTGTTAATTAAACCACATGGTCAATGACGTATTTTTGATCAGTTTTTATACCATAAAAAATTTACAAAAAGTGATCAAAAAGTCCGATCAAAACAAAAATGGTACCGATATAAACTTCAGATCACAGCGCAAAATATGAGCCTTCACACAGCCCCGTAGGCGGAGAAATAAAAAAGTTATAGGGGTCAGAAGATGACAATTTTAAATGTATACATTTTCGTGCATGTAGTTATGATTTTTTTCAGAAGTAATACAAAATTAAACCTATAAATATATATATATATATATATATATATATATATATATATAAGTAGGATATCAATTTAATCATATGGAACTACAGAATAAAGATAAAGTGTCATACAGCCTTATAAGGCAAGTATATCCCAAACTCTATATTTTAACTGTAAAAGTTGGGGGTCGTCTTACACGCCCAGTCGTTGTCACGCACCTGGGCACCTGGATGCGGGCGGTCTGGAACAGGATGTGGATCCTCTACCTGTGTGGCTGATGATTCGGACCGTATCGGGGAGCAGAGTCAAAGGTGCCATTGGTCTTCACCAGAGCTCGCCACAAAGCAGGATGGATTTGCTGCGGCAGGCAACACCCAGGTCGCTACCCCCAATATGGCTCGACCACACAGTTAACTGGGCAAGACAAGGTACAGGAGGATGAGACAGAGGCGTAGTCAATGTAGCAGAAGGTCAAGGCAGGCGGCAAAGGTTCGTAGTCAATTAACGTAGCAGAAAGGTACGGTACGCTAGGGTACGCTTTCTCACAGGCAAATGGCACTGAAGATCTGGCAGGGGTGTGTGGGAGGTGCAACAACTTTATAATGTGCTGTTCAGGTGTATTATTAATTATGGGCGTACTGGCCCTTTAAATCTCAGAGCACCAGTGCGTGCGCACCCTAGGAGACGGGGACACGCGCATTGGAGCTGAGACACAGTAAAGGAGGCATCAGAGGAGCGAGGTAAGTGACGGGTCGGGGCTCGCATGCGGGCACATCCTGCGATGCGAATCCCGGCCCTGCCGGAAGCAGAAACAGTGCGCTCGCGGCTGATATTATGCGGCCGGAGCACAGGTAGTGACAGCCATCTTAAATGCCAGAAAATACGGTAGTCCCATAAGGGGACTTAAAAAGTTATAAGAAAAAGAGATTTAAAAAGTTTTTAAAAAATAAGAAAAAGCTCCTGTTACGATTCGGCAGGCTGGAGGTGGATCCTCTGTGTCAGAGAGGGATTGGCGTGGACCGTGTTGGTGGACCGGTTCTAAGTTGCTACTGGTTTTCACCAGAGCCCGCCGCAAAGCGGGATGGTCTTTAAGCAGCGGTAGCAACCAGGTCGTATCCACCGGCAATGGCTCAACCTCTCTGACTGCTGAGATAGGCATGGCACAAGGGATAAGGCAAGAGCAAGGTCGGACGTAGCAGAAGGTCAGGGCAGGCAGCAAGGATCGTAGTCAGGGGCAACGACAGGAGGTCTGGAACACAAGCTAGGAACACACAAGGAAAGGCTTTCACTGGCACAAAGGCAACAAGATCCAGCAAGGAAGTGCAGGGGAAGTGAGTTAATATAGCCAGGAAGCAGGTGGAAGCTAATTAGACTGATTGGGCCAGGCACCAATCACTGGTGCACTGACCCTTTAAATCTAGAGAGCTGGTGCACGCGCGCCCTAAGGAGCGGAGCCGCGCGCGCCAGGACGTGACAGCCGGGGGCCGGGACAGGTGAGTGACTTGGGATGCGATTCGCGAGCGGGCGCGTCCCGCTATGCGAATTGCATCTCCGCCGGCAGAGTCAGTGCAGCGCTCCCGGTCAGCGGGTCTGACCGGGGCGCTGCAGAGAGAGGAACGCCGCGAGCGCTCCGGGGAGGAGCAGGGACCCGGAGCGCTCGGCGTAACAGCTCCTCCCCCAATAAAAATTTAAATGTCCCCTTTTCCCCATTTTACCCCAAAATGCGTAAAAAAATTATGAATACACATATTTGGTATCAAGAAGTGCGTAAATGTCTGAACTATCAAAACATATTGTAAATGATCCCGTATGGTGAATGGCGTAAACTTTAAAAAAAAAGTCCAAAATTGCTGCTTGTGTTGTCACATACAATAATGATATAAAAAACTAATAAAACGTCACATATATGCAAAAGTGGTACCGATAAAAACTACGGATCACAGCGCAACAAAATGAGCCTTCATACAGCCCCGTATACAGAAAATTTTGAAAGTTATACATTGTCAAAATAGAGCAATTTTAAACAGATTTTTTTGTAAAAAAAAATAAATAAAAATAAATGAGTTTAAAGGGGTACTCCAGTGGAAAACATTTTTTTTTATTATCAACTGGTGCCAGAAAGTTAAACATATTTGTAAATTACCTCTGTTAAAAAAATCTTAATCCTTCCAGTACTTATCAGCTGCTGTAAACTACTGAGGAAATTCTTTTCATTTTGGATTTATTTTCTGTCTAGGCACAGTGCTATCTGCTGACACCTCTGTCCATATCAGGAACTGTCTAGAGCAGAAGCAAATCCCCATAGCAAACCTCTCCTGCTATCGACAGTTCCTGACATGGACAGAGGTGTCAGCAGAGAGCCCTGTGGTCAGACTGGAAAGAAATTAAAAAACTTCCTCTGATAAGTGCTGGAAGGAATGAGATTTTTTAATGGAAGTAATTTACAAATCTGTGCATGAGAAGATAAAGAAAAGTCGGCACTCACCGGATTTCCAATTCAGCAGATTTTATTGCACGTTACTCACAGCCGTAGTACAATTCTCAGGGAGACGACGGATGGTACAAGGGGGGTACCACAGAGAGTCAGTGCAGGGGAAGTGAGTTAATATAGCCAGGCAACGGCCGGGACCCGCGGCTAATACCACACATCGCCGATCGCGGCGATGTGCGGTATTAACCCTTTAGATAACTTGAAAGAAGAGATCGCAGACGGCACTCACGGAAACAGCAAGAAGTTTTATTCGGGATCGCTGGTCCACGCAACAAGAACGCCAGGTAAGTCGACCGGTGGTCAAAGCTGACCGCCGCTTCTAAAGTGAAAGTGACCTGGCTGCTCAGTCGGGCTGTTCGGGACCGCCGCGGTGAAATTGCGGCGTCCCGAACAGCTGACCGGACACTGGGAGGGCCCTTACCTGCCTCCTCGGTGTCCGATCGACGAATGACTGCTCCGTGCCTGAGATCCAGGCAGGAGCAGTCAAGCGCCGATAACACTGATCACAGGCGTGTTAATACACGCCTGTGATCTGTGTAAGTGATCAGTGTGTGCAGTGTTATAGGTCCCTATGGGACCTATAACACTGCAAAAAAAATGTAAAAAAAAAGTGTTAATAAAGGTCATTTAACCCCTTCCCTAATAAAAGTTTGAATCACCCCCCTTTTCCCATAAAAAAAATAAAACAGTGTAAAAAAAATTAAAAATAAACATATGTGGTATCGCCGCGTGTGTAAATGTCCGAACTATAAAAATATATCATTAATTAAACCGTAAGGTCAATGGCGTATGCGCAAAAAAATTCCAACGTCCAAAAAAACGTATTTTGGTCACTTTTTATACCATTAAAAAATGAATTAAAAGTGATCAAAAAGTCCAATCAAAACAAAAATCATACCGATAAAAACTTCAGATCACGGCGCAAAAAATGAGTCCTCATACCGCCCTGTAAATGGAAAAATAAAAAAGTTATAGGGGTCAGAAGATGACATTTTTAAACGTATAAATTTTCCTGCATGTAGTTATGATTTTTTCCAGAAGTGCGCCAAAATCAAACCTATATAAGTAGGGTATCATTTTAACCGTATGGACCTACAGAATAATAATAAGGTGTTAATTTTTACCGAAATATGCACTGCGTAGAAACGGAAGCCCCCAAAAGTTACAAAATGGCGTTTTTTTTTTCGATTTTGTTGCACAATGATTTTTTTTCCGTTTCGCTGTGCATTTTTGGGTAAAATGACTAATGTCACTGCAAAGTAGAATTGGCGACGCAAAAAATAAGCCATAATATGGATTTTTAAGTGGAAAATTGAAAGGGTTATGATTTTTAAAAGGTAAGGAGGAAAAAACGAAAGTGCAAAAACGGAAAAACCCTGAGTCCTTAAGGGGTTAAAGGTGTATTCTGGCCAAAGACATTTTATCCCTATCCAAAGGATAAGATTTCTGATCGCGGAGGACTTACTGCTGGGACCCCCTGCGATCTCTGTGCAGCACCCGCATTCTATGCTGGGCTGCTGCTGCAGTGTCGGAAACCTCTGTGTTTTTGGGACTGGTGACGTGATGTCACGCCACGCCCCCTCACGATGTCATGCCTTCCTCCCACCAATTATTTCTATGGGAGAGGGCATGACAGATAGGGGATAAGATGTCTTTGGCCGGAATACTCCTTTAACCCCTTAAGGACACATGACGTTCTCATACGTCTCCATTTCCGAGTCCTTAAGGACACATGACGTATGAGAACATCATGTGCTTTACCGGCCCCCCGCAGCCATCTGGAGTGGAGCCAGTGCCCGATGCCTGCTGAAATCGTTCAGCAGGCATCGGGGCATATCGCCCAGGGGGGTCATGATTCAGTCCAGCGATCTGCGGCGGATTCCGGGTCAATCGGGTCTCCAGTGACCCGGTGACCCAGAATTACTGGCTGATCGGGGCCCTCAGAGATGGCCCCGAACAGCCATAGCCAGCAGGGGTGAGGTGGCACTGGTGCCACCTCACGATCACTCTGATTCGTCGGCCGGTTTCCCGGCCTACCAATCAGGGCGCCTGCTGCGGATGTCACTCCCACAACCCGCTCCGCCCCTCTTCGGGAGGACGTGAGCGGGTGCGGGAAGAAGACCCCGGGTGCTGGGGACCCCGATTCCCGGCATCCCTGTTGGGATCGGGGCCCCAGGAGCAGCGGCGGCGAGGGACTGACCTGCGCAGCGGCGTGGAGAAGCAGCAGTAGGAGGTGAGTGACAGCCTCCTACTGTTGCTTAGCAACAGCTCCCAGCATGCAAAAAGGGCATGCTGGGAGCTGTAGTTATGCAACAGCAGGAGGCAGACCACCACAACTCCCAGCATTCCCTTATAGTTTTGCAACAGCTGGAGGCACATTTTTTATATGGAAAAGTGTACCTTCAGCTGTTGTATAACTACAACTACCAGCTTGCACAATCAGCTAAAGTGCATGCTGGGAGTTGTAGTGGTGCATCTGCTGGTTGCATAACTACAACTCCCAGCATGCCCGTTGGCTGTTGGTGACTGCTGAGAGTTTTAGTTTTGCAACAGCTGAAGGCACACTGAGTTAAGTAGCAAACCAGTGTGTCTCCAGCTGTTGCATAACTACAATCCCCAGCATCCCCAGCCAAAGTAGTATGCCTCCAGCTGTTGCATAACTACAAGACCCAGCATGCCCTTCCGCTGTCCGTACATGCTGGGGGTTGTAGCTTTTGCAACAGCTGAAGGCACACTGGTTGCAAAACACTGAGTTTGTTACCAAGCTCGGTGTTTCACAACCAGTGTGCCTCCAGCTGTTGCAAAACTGCAACTCCCAGCATGCACTGATAGACCGTACATGCTGGGAGTTGTAGTTTTGCAACAGCTGGATGTTTCTCCCCCCCCCAATGTGAATGTACAGGGTACACTCACATGGGCGGAGGTTTACAGTAAGTATCCAGCTGCAAGTTTGAGCTGCGGCAAATTTTCTGCCGCAGCTCAAACTGCCAGCGAGAAACTACTGTGAACCCCCGCCCGTGCGACTGTACCCTAAAAACACTACACTTACACAAAATAAAATAAAAAATAAAAAACACTACATATACACATACCCTCTACACAGCCCCCCTCTCCTCCCATATAAAAAACATCTGGAACGCCACTGTTTCCAAAACGGAGCCTCCAACTGTTGCAAAACAACTACTCCCAGTATTGCCAGATAGCCACTGACTGTCTAGGCATGCTGGGAGTTTTACAACAGCTGGAGGCACCCTGTTTGGGAATCACTGGCGTAGAATACCCCTATGTCCACCCCTATGCAAGTCCCTAATTTAGGCCTCAAATGCGCATGGTGCTCTCACTTTGGAGCCCTGTCATATTTCAAGGCAACAGTTTAGGGTCACATATGGGGTATCGCCGTACTCGGGAGAAATTGTGTTACAAATTTTGGGGGGGTATTTTCTGCTATTACCCTTTTTAAAAATGTAAAATTGTTGGGAAAACAAGCATTTTAGGTAAAAAAAAAATATTTGTTTTTTACATATACAAAAGTCGTGAAACACCTGTGGGGTATAAAGGTTCACATTACCCCTTGTTACGTTCCCAGAGGGGTCTAGTTTCCAAAATGGTATGCCATGTGTTTTTTTTTTTTGCTTTCATGGCACCATAGGGGCTTCCTAAATGCGGCATGCCCCCAGAGCAAAATTTGCTTTCAAAAAGCCAAATGTGACTCCTTCTCTTCGGAGACCTGTAGTGCGCCAGCAGAGCACTTTTCACCCCCATATGGGGTGTTTTCTGAATCTGGAGAAATTGGGCTTCAAATTTTGGGGGTATTTTCTGCTATTACCCTTTTTAAAAATGTAAAAATTTTGGGAAACCAAGCATTTTAGGTAAAAAAAAACATATGCAACATTTTTTTTTACATATGCAAAAGTCGTGAAACACCTGTAGGGTATTAAGGTTCACATTACCCCTTGTTACGTTCCCCGAGGGGTCTAGTTTCCAAAATAGTATGCCATGTGTTTTTTTTTTGCTGTCCTGGCACCATAGGGGCTTCCTAAAGGTGACATGCCCCCCAAAAACCATTTGTCGCTCCTTCCCTTCTGAGCCCTCTACTGCGCCCGCTGAACAATTAACATAGACATATGAGGTATATGCTTACTCGAGAGAAATTGGGTTTCAAATACCAGTAAAAATGTTCTCCTTTTTACCCCTTGCAAAAATTGGGTCTACAAGAACATGCGAGTGTAAAAAATGAAGATTTTGAATTTTCTCCTTCAATTTGCTGCTATTCCTGTGAAACACCTAAAGGGTTAATACACTTACTGAATATCATTTTGGATACTTTGGGGGGGGTGTAGTTTTTATAATGGGGTCTTTTATGGGGTATTTCTAATATGAAGAACCTTCAAATCCACTTCAAAACTGAACTGGTCCCTGAAAAATAGTGAGTTTGAAAATTTTGTGAAAAATTTCAAAATTGCTGCTGAACTTTGAAGCCCTCTGATGTCTTCCAAAAGTAAAAACTCATACATTTTATGATGCAAACATAAAGTAGACATATTGTATATGTGAACCCCAAAAAAATATATTTTGAATATCCATTTTCCTTACAAGCAGAGAGCTTCAAAGTTAGAAAAATGCTAAATTTTCATTTTTTTCATCAAATTTGGGGATTTTTCACCAAGAAAGGATGCAAGTTACCATAAAATGTTACCACTAAGTTAAAGTAGAATATGTCATTGTACTGACCCACAGAATAAAATAAAAAAACATGTCATTTTTACTGTAAAGTGTGCAACGTGAAAACGAAACCTTTCAAAATTTGCTAAATTGCTGTTTTCTTTTAAATTTTCCCTCACAAATAATATTTTTTTGGTTTTGCCGTGCATTATAGGGTAAAATGAGTGATGTCATTACAGAATACAGGGTGGGCCATTTATATGGATACACCTTAATAAAATTGGAATGGTTGGTGATATTAACTTCCTGTTTGTGGTACATTGGTATATGTGAGGGGGGAAACTTTTCAAGATGGGTGGTGACCATGGCGACCATTTTGAAGTCAGCCATTTTGAATCCAACTGTTGTTTTTTTCAATAGGAAGAGGGTCATGTGTCACAGCAAACTTATTGGGAATTTCACAAGAAAAACACTGGTGTGCTTGATTTTTACTTTATACATTCATGAGTTATTTACAAGTTTCTCTTTGTTTACAGCCATTGACATGTTGTCGAGGTTAACACTTGAGGAGCGGATAGAAATTGTGTTGATGTCTGGTGGATGCAGTAACCAGGTCATTGCAGCAGATTTCAATGCAAGACACCCTACTAGACCACCCATCTCCCATGCTACAGTTAGCAAACTGCTTGCTAAGTTTCGTGAAACTGGTTAAGTGTTGGATTTGCCAAAATGTGGATGCATGAAATCTGTCACTTATGAAGAAGCATCAGTGGCTGTCCCAGCTTCATTCATCAAGAGCCCACAGCGTAGCACTCGCCGCATGTCACTGGAGAGGGGCATTAGTTGAACATCCCTTCGGTGGATATTAGCTACTCACAAAGGGCACCTATACAAACTCCAGCTACTGTAGCATCTCAACGAGGATGACCCAGATCGGCACACTGAATTTGCAGAATGGGCAAAACAAAAATTGGAACAGAACCCTCAGTTTACACAGAAGATTTTGTTCAGCGATGAGGCAAACTTTTATGTGAATGGTGAAGTTAACAAACAAAACCACCGCTATTCGTCTGACACTAACCCACATTGGATAGATCCCTCCAAGACTGTTGGAACACAAAAATTGATGGTGTGGTGTGGTATACGGGGTGCAAATATAGTGGGGCCATTCTTCATCAATGGAAACCTCAAGGCCACTGGATATGCGAAATTGCTACATGATGATGTGTTTCCCTCTTTATGCACTGAAGCTGGCACGTTCCCTGAGTATTTCCAGCAAGATGTTGCACCACCACATTATGGGTGTCAGGTCTGAGCATTCCTAGATGAATAGTTTCCTGGAAAGTGGATTGGTCATCGTGGGCCAGTTGAATGGCCCCCAATGTCTCCTGATCTGACCCCCTTAGACTTTTATCTTTGGGGTCATCTGAAGGCAATTGTCTATGCTGTGAAGATACGAGATGTACAGCACCTGAAACTACGGATACTGGAAGCCTGTGCTAACATTTCTCCTGCGGTGTTGCTATCAGTGTGTGAAGAGTGGGAGAAGAGGGTTGCATTGACAATCCAACACAATGGGGAGCAAATTGAACACATTTTATAAGTGGTCAGAAACTTGTAAATAACTCATAAAAGAATAAAGTTATGTTAAAACCAAGCACATCATTGTTTTTCTTGTGAAATTCCCAATAAGTTTGATGTTTCACATGACCCTCTTCCTATTGAAAAAACAAAAGTTGGATTCAAAATGGCCGACTTCAAAATGGCCACCATGGTCACCACCCATCTTGAAAAGTTTCCCCCCTCACATATACTAATGTGCCACAAACAGGAAGTTAATATCACCATCCATTCCCATTTTATTAAGGTGTATCCATATAAATGGCCCACCCTGTACATTAACAAGGCAGGTACAGTGGTGAGTGTCTGCCCCTGTTTTTAATTACTCCAGCATGAATTATAATTGTTTTTAATCATGCACTATGCACTAGCACTTTTTTGGAGTCATATTCCTCTTAAATTTGGCACTACTTATATTGTATTTAATATTTTTGATATATGTTTTAACACTTTGATGTCTTGATTTGTTATACTATTTCTAAATTATGATGTTATGCACTTTGATGGATTGATTGATTGTACACTGTTTAGGGGTATTTAAGAACCCCATTGGATTCACTCACTATGCTTGAGAAAGGAGGCGAGAGGCCTCAGAAACGTTGCACTTTGTGTTGTGAGGATGCACTTTATTGATTCTCCATGTGTGCTGCGATCTTTTCCTTTGGATTGATGCTGGATACCCTGACCAGGAACCCGATGATGGCGTGCACCTTATACTTTTTGCTTTTTGGCAGATGTGCTGCTTGTTAGGACTTCTAGATAGAAGATAGATGGATAGGTGTTTCCTAACCAGGTTGCATCTAGCTGTTGCAAAACTACAACTCCCAGCATGTTGGGAGTTGTAGTTTTGCAACAGCTGGAGGAACCCTGGTTGGGAAACACTGAGATAGATAGATAGATAGATAGGGAATAGATATAGGACATAAATTAATGTTTCCTAACCAGGATGACTTCAGCATGCTGGAAGTTGTAGTTTTGCAACAGCTGGAGGCACCCTCTTCAGGAAACACTGATCTATCGATCTATCTATCTAGCTGTCAGAGTTTACCAACCCTCCAGCTGTTGCAAAACTATAACTCACAGCATGCTGGGATTTGTAGTTTTGCAACAGCTGGAGGCACCCTGGTAAGGAAGGGGGGGGGGGGTGAGCAGGGATGGTGCTGTGGGGGGAGGGGAGGAGCAGGGATGGTGCTCAGAAAAGGGGGAGGCTACAGGGATAGTTCTAGAAAGGGGGGACAGGGATGGTGTGTGTTTCAGGGACACAGAGTTAGGTAACACTGATAAAGATAGATAGATGGATAGGGGGAGATTTATAATTGAGTTTACCCCTTTTTCTTGTGTATTTTTTTGCGCAAAAATTTGTGCAGTGACTTTTATTGCTTCTTTTTTGTGTGTCCTTTTTGATAGAGCAGAAAGCAAGTACTCTATTTTTTGTGTATTGTGTAATGCATTTTACAGTGGATACAATTTTTTTTTGTTTAGACAAATTTTTTTGCGCAAATACGTTTTTTAACGCAAAAATACACAATCAAAAGGACATGTAGAAAAGTGTTTTACCGAGACAGCCGAAGGATACAGGAGCCATCCCTCAGCACTGCTAAACTACAACTACTCCCATCATGGGACAGAGTCTGTCCCATGATAGGAGTAGTTGTATTACCGCAGCACAGATGTAGTACACTTGCAAATCCCCAGGCTGCGGGACTATTTTGGGACAGTCAGGACTACTACTCCCATCATGGACAGACTATAGCCATGATGGGAGTTATAGTCCAGGGGCTGAGGGGCAGGGACATTCCCCAGAGACCCGCTGCGATCCGCATTTATTAACTGTAAAAGCTGGCGGCACATGCGGCTACACTGCGCTCCCCGCCGGCTCCAGGCTCCTGTATACACTGTCATAATTCATAATCCCTGCCGCCGGGAGACGGGAGCTCTGATTGGTAAAAAGCTATTCACCAATCAGAGTTCCCGTCTGGAGCCAGCAGGGAGCGCAGTGGAGCCGCATGTGCTTGTTGACCTGCTGCGATTTGCACCTCAGCCCCTGGACTATAACTCCCATCATGGATGGAGTCTGTCCATGATGGGAGTAGTAGTCCTAAAAGTCCCGAAGCCGAAGGATGTGCAAGTGCTATCCCTCAGTGCTGCGGTACTACAACTCCTTTTATTGACATTTTTTAAAAACGCTGTTCATCATCGCAATCCACCGAATGTCCTCCACATTCACGTACCTAAAATGCAAAAAAAAAAAAAGAAAAAAGGTTAGTAAATTTTTGGCGCTCTCCCCTGGGGTGTTCCTAAACAGGGAACCTCCAATTGTTGACGTCTGCCTACTGTATCCTGTATATACAGTCATCCATAGACAGCTGTATATACAGCATAGCGCACAAAGACTTGACCCAGAACTGCTCAGCAGCAGTATGGGTTAACTTTTTCCTTGCCTGGCTCCTGTATAGTACACATGGGTACACTATGCACCCCTGTATACTATACAGCCAGTGGAGGAAAGTACTGATGCTCTGCACCCTGTATACGTTATACATCACTCCTTACCTCCTTACACTCTGTGGACTGGGCACTCTGCATCCGACCCATGGAGTGGTACCCTGAAGGCAGTAAAAAAAATTGCCACAAGGTACAAAAATGTTTCCACAAACCAGCAAAAACGCAAGAAAACTGTTACAGTTTTTCTGGCGTTTTTGCTGGGGGACAAAAGACTTCAATGGAATCCCGGCCTCTAAGCAATAGAACAAAATCCCTGTGTCCACTTTTCCTGTGAAGTGCAGCTCAGGTGTACAAAAAGAACTGTGTGGAGATTTAGAACTTTGCACAAAATGTATCATGTGCCTTGCACAAGTATGGTAGATTTGGTGCAATTGCACCAAATTTAGACTAACCAAAACGATCTACAAATAACTTCTACCTACACCAACATTGATAAATTTCCCCCTATGTATATGTGTGATTGTGTGTATGCAGCAGAGCTGATTGTGTGTATGTTGCAGAGCTGAGTGTGTGATTGTGTATATGCAGCAGAGCTGAGTGTGTAATCATGTGTATGCAGTCGAGTTGAGTGAGTGATTGTGTACATGCAGCACAGCTGAGTGTGTGATCATGTGTATGCAGCAGAGCTGAGTGTGTGATCATGTGTATGCAGCAGAGCTGAGTGAGTGATTGTGTGCATGCAGCACAGCTGAGTATGTGATCATGTGTATGCAGCAGAGCTAAGTGTGTGATCAGGTGTATGTAGCAGAGGGGAGTGTGTGATCAGGTGTATGTAGCAGAGCTGAGTGTGTGTGTGGCAATGCTTACACATAATCATACATTCAGCTCTGCTCCATACCCATGTCGCACACTAATTTCTGCTACCAAGGTGCCTCCAGCTTTTGCAAAACTGCAACTCCCAGCATGCCAAGTTTTGCAACACTTGGAGGCATTCTGGTTGGTAAACACTGATATAGAGGTAAGGGGACAGATTGCTCAGCAAAATTACATATTTTTTAACCCCAGACATTCTGGAGGAGATTCTCAAAAACTACTGTAATTTCTGTTCCAGCGATATTATTCACACCTTTTTTTTTTCCTCACAAGGTCTCTTTTAAATATAAATAAATAAATAATATAATATAATATAAATAAAAATATGTGAAAATTCATTTTCCCGCCACTTTTGTTTTTTTCCACACCCAAAAAATTTTTGGGTTGCAGCCATATTGGATTTTTTTGTGCCAAAACTGCTAAGTTTGGCACCAAAATTTTTGATTTTTGTGCCAAATTTTACATTCCAGAAAATTCTGGTGGAAACATCTCACGAAATATTCCACAAAAATTTGCGGCAGCAGCGGGAAATATACTGCGTACTCACTATACACACATGGCTTTCGGCGGCAGCCCTATGTGTGCAGTGAGTTTTGGAGGTGGGGCCGTGGCCGTGGAAGTTGTAGTTTTGCAACAGCTGGAGGCACCCTCTACAGGGAACACTGATCTATCTATCTTTCTATCTATCTTTATCTGCGTTTCCCAACCAGGGTGCCTCCAGCTGTTACACAACTACAACTCCCAGCATGCACTGACAGCCAAAGGGCATGCTGGGAGTTGTAGTTATGCAACAACTTTAGGAGAACAGTTTGGAGACCACTGTGTAGTTGTCTCCAAACTGTATACCTCCAGAAGTTGCAAAACTGCTACTCCAAGCATGCCCAGACTGTCCAGGCATGATGGAAGTTGTAGTTCGGCAAAATCTGAAGGGCCAGATGTTGCAGAACTACAAGCCCAGCATGCCTGACTGTCTGGGCATGCTGGGAATTATAATTTTGTAACATCTGGAGGTCTACAGTTTGGAGACCACTGTATAGTGGTCTCCAAACTGTGCCCCTCCAGATGTTGAAAAACTATAACTCGCAGCATGCCAAGACTGTCTAGGCATGCTGGGAGTTGTAGTTTTGTAACTTCTGGAAGGCCACAGTGAAGATCAGCCTCCTCTGCTGCCGCCACTCCTCTACGTTGTTGCTTGCTGCTTGCCGCCACCTGCTCCGTGCCATCTTCCCAGACTCCCCCATCCCTCCACCATTGGTCCTGACCGACCAATGGTAGGGGATAGAGGGAGGTGGAACCCCGATCACCCTTATTTTCCGGGCCATGGGGTCACCAGTGACCTTAGTGGCCCAAAAAAATGTGATTCCCCGGTCAGAATTGACCAGCGAATCAAAGTGATCACGGTCTCAGGACCTCCCAAGGCAATGTGCTGGGATGGCTGCTGTTAGATATCAGCAGTAGTCCCGTTCCGATCACCGCCTGGCGAGCTGCAGTTATCGGAAATATGGAGGGCAGGTACGCCCCCCCGTCCATAAGTGCCGGAGCATGAGGGCGTAACTGTACGCCCTCCGTCCCCAACAGGTTAATATTTTGTCTTGTAAAATGTTAGATATCAAAATGGAAGCCTAACAGATCCCTAACAAACAAAACTAACAATATAAAATCATATAGTGGCCTTACTGGCTTTCTTTGGTAATCTTCCCTTATGACATCACACATGTGATGTCATCAAGTGTTTGGAGCTATTTCTACCAGCCACTAGTACAGTTCAGGCCTTAGCTATCACAGGGAGCGCACACAAAGAGCAGGAGATGAGGAAGAGGACAAGATGACACAGGAGAGGTACAGAAATCCTAAATATTGATCAGAATACATCCAGAGTTCTAGACTTGAAAATGATTAAATATAATGGGGGAGATTTATCAAAACCTGTGCAGAGGAAAACTTGCCCAGTTGCCCATAGCAACCAATCAGATTGCTTCTTTCATTTTTCACAGGCCTTCATAAAAATGAAAGAAGCGAGCTGATTGGTTGCTATGGGCAACTGGGCAAGTTTTCCTCTGCACAGGTTTTGATAAATCTCCCCCAATGTGTCAAAATAATAATGTAAATTGTATTAAATCTGATTATTTGACTAGACACTTTGCTGATGTTCCCAAATGACCAAGTATATGCTGTCTATTCAATTCTGTTACACAAAGAGTTGGGGGTGTATGTACTGTATGGGTATATTAAGTCTATAGGGGAGAATCATGAAAATCTGTGTAGAGGAAGAGTGGAGCAGTTGCCCATAGCAACCAATCAGATAGCTTCTTTCAGTTTTCAGAAGCCTTTTTTTTTTTTTTTTTTTTTAATAAAAGAAGTAATCTTATTGGTTGCTAGGGGCAACTGATCAACTTTTTCTCTGCACAGGTTTTGATAAATCTCCCCCTATATTTATAGTTTTTCATACATAGAAAGGGAATAAATGTCCACAACACACCTATATGTTTAACCTAAAACAAGAATTTAGGCTAAAATAATGTATATTTCACTATTATTATGCTGGATTTCATGTATGACTATTAATACTGAATAATAAAAAGAAATGCGTACATTGAATTTTCTTTAACAGGATTGGTTAGAGAATTGTAGAGTTCTTCTCCCTCATGGATCTGATCACCTAGTTTCCTCTCTGAGCTCTAACCCTACTTTTGCCAGGCAACAGAGAACACACTTTCCCACAATCCCCCTTGCTTACAAGCACAGTGGAGACAAACTGCCATTACCTTCAGGAGACTGCAGGTGAACTGAACATGTGTTACCCGGCCATAGTGGGTCTTAATCAAGGGCAACAGTTATCAAAACAATGCTGGTACATGGAAAATTAGGAATCATGTGGGAGATTTATCAAAACCTGTCCAGAGGAAAAGTTGCTGAGTTGCCCATAGCAACCAATCAGATCGCTACTTTCATTTTGCAGAAGCCTTATTAAAAATGAAAGAAGTGATCTGATTTGTTGCTATGGGCAACTGGGACACTTTTCCTCTGGACAGGTTTTAATAACTCTCCCCCCATATCTTTCACTGAGAGAGATATATTGATTGATAGATAGATAGATAGATAGATAGATAGGGCATAGATCAGTGTTTCCTGAACAGGTTGTCTCCAGCTGTTGCAAAACTACAACTACCAGCATGCTGGAGGCACCCTGGTTGGGAAACACTGAGATAGATAGATAGATAGATAGATAGATAGATATGGAATAGATATAGAACATTGATTAATGTTTCCTAACCAGGGTGACTCCAGCACTACAGCAGGGTGACTACCTCTTAAGGAAACACTGTTTCCCAACCAGGGTGCATCTAGCTGTTACAAAACTACAACTCCCAGCATGCCTGGACAGCTGGAAATGCTGGGAGTTTTAGTTTTGTAGTTTTTCTAGAGCTGGAGGCACCCTGGTTGGGAAAAACTTATCTATCTATCTGTCAGTGTTTCCCAATCCTCCAGCTGTTGCAAAACAACAACTCCCAGCATGCTAGGAGTTGTAGTTTTGCAACAGCTGGAGGCACCATGTTAAGGATGGGGGGGGGAGCAGGGATGATGCTGGAAGGAGGAGGTGGTGAGCATGGATGGTGCTGGGAAGGGGGGGGGCTACAGGGGTGGTTCTGAAAACGGCGGGGGGGGGGCAAGGATGATGGTGTGTTTGGAAAGCAAATTTTTCCGAAATGGTTTTTGGGGGGCATGTCGCATTTAGGAACCTCTATGGTGCCAGAACAGAAAAAAAAACACATGGCCTAATATTTTGGAAACTAAACCCCTCAAGGAACGTAACAAGGGGTACAGTGAGCCTTAACACCCCACAGGTGATAGACGAACTTTCGTTAAAGTGGGATGGGAAAATGAAAAATGTGATTTTTAACACTAAAATGCTGGCGTTACCCCAAACTTTTCATTTTCACAGGAGAATAGGAGAACATGCCCCACAAAATTTGTAACCCCATTTCTCTCAAGTAAGGAAATACCTCATATGTAGATGTAAAGTGCTCTGTGGGTGCACAAGAGGGCTCATAAGGGAAGAAGCGACATTGGGCTTTTGGAGAGCGAATTTTCCTGAAATGGTTTTTGGGGGCAGAACAGTAAAAAAAAAAAAAAACACATGGCATTCTATTTTGAAAACTACACCCCTCACAGAATTTAATAAGGAGTGTAGTGAGCATTTACACCCCACTGGCATTTGACAGATCTTTGGAACAGTGGGCTATGCACATGAAAAATTACATTTTTCATTTTTACAGACGACTGTTCAGAAAATCTGTCAGACACCTGTGGGGTATAAATGCTCACTGCACCCCTTGTTACATTCCGTGAGGGGTGTAGTTTCCAAAATGGGGTCACATGGGGAGGAGGTCCACTGTTCTGGCACCATGGGGGCTTTGGAAACACACATAGCCTTCAATTCCAGCCTAATTCTCTCTCAAAAAGCCCAATGGCGCCCCTTCTCTTCTGAGCATTGTAGTTCACCTGCAGAGCACTTTACATCCACATATGGGATATTTATATACTCAGAAGAAATGGGGTTACAAATTTTGGGGGGCATTTTTCCTATTACCACTTGTGAAAATGAAAACATTAGAGTAACAAGCATTTCAGGGGGAAAAAAAACTAATTTTTAATTTTCATGTCCAACTTTAATGAAAATTTGTCAAAGACCTGTGGGTTTTTAAGGCTCACTATACCCCTTGTTACGTTCCGTGAGGGGTGTAGTTTCCAAAATGGGGTCACATGTGGGTGTCTTTTTTTTTTTTTTTTGCATTCATGTCAGAACCACTGTAACGATCAGCCACCCCTGTGCAAATTACCAATTTAGGCCTCAAATGTACATGGTGCTCTCTCACTCCTAAGCCATGCAGTTCATCCGCAGAGCATTTTACGTCCACATATGGGGGTTTTCCGTACTGTAACGCAATTTCTCCTGAGTACGGAAATACCCCATATGTGGCCCTAAACAGTTGCCTTGAAATACGACAGGGCTCTGAAGTGAGAGGGCGCCATGCGCATTTGAGGCCTAAATAAGGAATTTGCAATAGGGGCGGACCCGGTTACAAGGATGGGGTTTGTCTCCACCAAAACCCAACAGCAGTGTTTCCCAAATAGGGTGCCTCCAGCTGTTGCAAGACTCCCAGCCTTCCAGGACAGTCTATGGCTGTCCGTCAATACTGGGAGTTGTGGTTTTGCAACAGCTGGAGGCTCCATTTAGGAAACACTGCCGTTTGAGACGTATTTCATTTTTATTGGGGGGGGGGGGACGTGTAAGGGGGTGTATATGTAGTGTTTTACTTTTTATTATTTGTTAGTGTAGGGTAGTGTAGTGTTTTTAGGGTACATTCACACAAGCGGGGGTTCACAGTAAGTTTTCCGCTGGTAGTTTGAGCTGCGCCTCAAACCTTCAGCTGTGGCAAAACTACAACTCCCAGAATGCACTGACAGACCATACATGCTGCGAGCTGTAGGCACACTGGTGGGGAACCACTGAGTTAGAAAACAGACTCTAGCTCAGTGATTCCGACCCGTGTGCCTCCAGCTGTTGCAAAACTACAACTCCCAGCATGTACGGTCTGTCAGTGCATTCTGGGAGTTGTAGTTTTGCAACAGCTGGAGGCACAGGCTTTGAAATCACTGAGTTAGGAAACAGACTCTAGCTCAGTGTTTCCCAACCAGTGTGCCTACAGCTGTTGCAAAACTACAATTCTCAGCATTCCCAGACAGTCAGGGATGCTGGGCGTGTAGTTCTGCAATATCTGGCCCTTCAGATGTTGCAGAACTACAACTCCCAGCATGTCTGGACAGTCTGGGCATGCTTGGAGTTGTAGTTATGCAACAACTGGGGAAGAAGAGTTTGGAGACCGCTAAGTAGTGGTCTCCAAACTGTAGCCCTCCAGATGTTGCAAAACTACAACTCTAAGCATGCCCAGACTGTCCAGGCATGCTGGGAGTTGTAGTTCTGCAACATCTGAAGGGCCAGATATTGCAGAACTACATGCCCAGCATCCCTGACTGTCTGGCTATGCTGGGAATTGTACTTTTGCAACATCTGGAGGGCTACAGTTTGGAGACCACCGTATAGTGGTCTCCAAACTGTGCCACTTCAGATGTTGCAAAACTACAACTCTCAGCATGCCCAGACAATCAGGGCATGCTGAAAGTTGTAGTTTTGCAACATCTGGAGGACTACAGTTTAGAGACCATTTCACAGTGGTCTCCAAACTGTGACCCTCCAGATGTTTCAAAACCACAACTCCCAGCATGCCCAGACAGCCTTTGGCTATGTGGGCATGCTGTGAGTTTTAGTTTTGCAGCTTTTAGAAGGCCACAGTGAAGACCACTTACCATGATCTTCACTGCAGCCTTCTCCACGCCGCACCTTCCGGCCGCATTCCTCCTGCTGTCGTCGATGCCGCCGCTCCTCAAGGATGCTGCCTCTGCTGCCTCCGTCGGTCCAGTAAGCTGGCCGTGCTCCTCACCTCGCCGCCCGTGTTCCCCCTCCCTGCTCTGCCCCGACTTCGATCGGTGAGCAGAGCGAGGGAAATGAACTCCAACCTCCCCGCCCCCAACTGCCATTGGTCGACAGCCTGACCGACCAGTGGCAGGGGATAGGAGGAAGTGGCAACACTGCCACCTTGCTCCTATCCTTTAGGATGGTCAGACAGCTCCAATCATTCTTATTTTCACCAATGACCCGATTGGCCCGGATCCCAGCAAATTGTCGGTCTGAATTGACCTGCGATTTGCGGCGATCGCCCTAGGATCCCCCTAGGCATTGCCATGGGATGCCTGCTGATAGATATCAGCAGTCATTCCATCCTTAAGTACCAGGACGCGAGGCCGTATCCATACGCCCTCTGTCCCCAACAGGTTAACTATACACTTAGCTGATGTTTAAAATTGACGAAGTATATGCTATCTATTAAATTCTATTACACAAACAGTTGGGGTACAGTATTGTACCGTATATACTCGAGTATAAGCCGACCTGAATATAAGCCGAGGCCCCAAATTTTACCCCAGAAAACCAGGAAAAGTTATTGACTTGACTATAAGCCTAGGGTGGGAAATACATCATCCCCCCATGTAATCATCCAGACACCCGTCATCATCCAGACACCCGTCATCATCCAGACCCCCGTCATCATCACCGCCTGTCAATCCTTTTATCAGTAGTCTTCAACCTGCGTACCTCCAAATGTTGCAAAACTACAACTCCCAGCATGCCCGGACAGCCAGCGGCAGGTTGAAGACCACTGCAGCCTTCGTCATCATCCAGCCCCCCCCCCCCCCTTTTGTTTTGTACTCACCTCCCCTCGGCGGGAAGTTAGGGTGAGCTGGTCTATGCTGCAGGGACCGTCCAGTGGGGATGGTTAGTCGTTGCAGGCTGTCCCTTTTCACCGGCGGGCCTCTTCTCTGCGCTTCGGGCCCGGACCCAGTGACGTTGCCTTGACGATGACGCATAGGGACGTTGCGCATGAACGTTCCTGTGCGGTGGCGTCAAGGCAACGTCACTACTCCGGGGCCGGGCCCGAAGCGTGGAGAAGAGGCCCCCCCCCTGTGAAAATCGACAGCCTGCAACGACTAACCATCCCCACCGGACGGTCCCTGCCGCATAGATGACCCGGACCAGCTCACCCTAACTTCTGCCGAGGGGAGGTGAGTACAAAACAAGAGGGGGGGGGGGGGCTGGATGATGACGAAGGCCGCAGTGGTCTTCAACCTGCAGACCTCCAGAGGTTAAAAAACGGCAACACCCAGCATGCCCGGACAGTCGATGGCTGTCCGGGCTTGCTGGCAGTTGTAGCTTTGCAACATCTGGAGGTCTGCAGGTTGACAGGCGGAGAGTTCACTCGAGTATAAGCCGAGCGGGGTGTTTTCAGCATGAAAATTTGTGCTGGAAAACTCGGCTTATACTCAAGTATATACAGTATTTTCATATTGTATATTCATATTTGTACTGTTGCATTCATGTAAAGGCAAAAGCACTTAAATGTCTAAATATCTTCAGTGTATGATACATAGTAACAGGGGTGATAGGAAAGTAATATCAGAGATCTCTGAACTTTCAACATTACAGAGACACACACACCTCCTGTTATAACATAAAACAAGAATTGATGCTTACATTATGTATGTTTAACCATTATAATGCTGGATCTTATGTATGACCGTTAAAGGGAACAAAGCAATAGATTTTACCATACCTAACGCTTGGCAAAACGTTATACACGTTATACTCAACAAACAATAGTTTCAACATACAATGGGGGAGATTTATCAAAACCTGTCAAGAGGAAAAGTTGGCCAGTTGCCCATATCAACCAATCAGATTGCCTGTTTCATTTTTTAACAAGGCCTCTGCAAAATGAAAGAAGTGATCTGATTGGTTGCTATTGGCAACTGGGCAACTTTTCCTTTGCATCGGTTTTGATAAATCTCCCCCAATGGTCTTTTCTGGACAATTGTAACTCAACATACAATGCTACAGAAAGTCCAGATCTGTGAAACGTGTCAATGGCTGGAAGCACGGACCAATCAGAATGGGCATTTTACTTTTAAATCATCTGTATTACTGAAGTGCATGCACTGACTAGCTGTCTGGTAGCACCTCCCTACAGTACAGGGTGGTACTACATGTTCTGTACTACTCTACCTGTGCCAGGGTTAGCTGCTCCTTTGGACACCAGGTAAGGGTGGCTCCATTTTACTTATTAGGACATTGGGGGGTATTTATAATTTTTACCTGTTGTCAGTTTCTTTTTACCCGTTTTTTTTTTTTACCTTGGCTTTTACGGACGTGCGCCAAATTTATCATTTGGCGCATGTCCTTTAGTAACTTTGGCACGTACCCTATTCTTCCTTTGGTATGTGTGTTTTCCATGTCAGAATATTGTTAGTGGGGATTTGCGCCAAAAACAGGCAAATTAGCACCAAAATACAACTGGTGCAAATGATAAATTACTGACCACTGCAAAAATCAAGCACAGAATGGTTAAAAACCTAGCAAGTTTACAAAATGACAGTGGGGAGAATGTGCCACATTCTGGCGCAAAAAGACACTGCGCCCAAAAAAATGCTCCAAACATTCGCAATGTAAGACACATAAATCTGTTGATAAATACTTGCTTTATCTGTATTACTTATCTACTAAATTTTCTTTAACCCCTTAACCCCTTCATGACCCAGCCCATTTTCACCTTCAGGACCTGGGCATTTTTTGAAAATCTGACCACTGTCACTTTAAACATTAATAACTCTGGGATGCTTTTACTTATCATTCTGATTCCGAGATTGTTTTTTCGTGACATATTCTACTTTATGTTATTGGTAAAATTTCACTGATATTTGCATCCTTTCTTGGTAAAAAAAAATCTAAAAATTTCATGAAAATTTTGAAAAGTTAGCATTTTTCTAACTTTGAAAGTCTCTGCTTGAAAGGAAAATGGATATTCCAAATAAATTACATATTGATTCACATATACAATATGTCTACTTTGTGTTTGCATAAAAAAATTGACAAGTTTTTACTTTTGGAGGACATCAGATGGCTTCAAAGTTCCGCAGCAATTTTCCAATTTTTCTCAAGATTTTCAAAATCGTAATTTTTCAGGGACCAGTTCAGGTTGGAAGTGGATTTTAAGGGTCTTCATATTAGAAATACCCCATAAATGACCCCATTATAAAAACTGCACCCCCCAAAGTATTCAAAATGACATTCAGTAAGTGTTTTAACCCTTTAGGTGTTTCACAGGAATAGCAGCAAAGTGAAGGAGAAAATTCTAAATCTTCATTTTTTACACTCGAATTTTCTTGTAGACCCATTTTTTTTATTTTTACAAGGGGTAAAAGGAGAGAAATCACCCTAAAATTTGTAACCCAGTTTCTCTCGAGTAAGGAAATACCTCATATGCGTATGTAAAGTGTTCGGCGGGCGCAATAGAGGGCTCAGAAGGGAAGGAGCGACAATGGGATTTTGGAGAGTGAGTTTTTCTGAAAGGGTTTTTGGGGGGCATGTCCCATTTAGGAAGCCCCTATGGTGCCAGAACAGTGGACCCCCCCACATGTGACCCCATTTTGGAAACTATACCCCTCATGGAATTTAATAAGGGGTGCAGTGAGCATTTAAACCCCACTGGCGTTTGACAGATATTTGAAACGGTGGACTGTGCAAATGAAAAATTGTATTTTTCATTTTCACAGACCACTGTTCCAAAAATCTGTCATACACCAGTAGGGTGTAAATTCTCACTGCACCCCTTATTACATTCCGTGAGGGTGTAGTTTCCAAAATGGGGTCACATATGGATATTTATTGTTTTGCGTTTGTCAGAACTACTGTAACAATCAGCCACCCCTGTGCAAATCGTCTCAAATGTACTTGGTGCACTCTCCCTTCTGGGCCTTGTTGTGCGCCCCCAGAGCACTTTGCGCCCACATATGGGGTATCTCCGTACTCGGGAGAAATTGCATTACAAATTTAGAGGGTCTTTTTTCCCTTTTACCTCTTGTGAAAATGAAAAGTATAGGGCAACACCAGCATGTCAGTGTAAAAAATTTATTTTTTTACACTAACATGCTGGTGTAGACCCCAACTTCACCTTTCATAAGGGGTTAAAGAAGAAAAAGCCCCCCAAAATTTGTAAGGCAATTTCTCCCGAGTACGACGATACCCCATATGTGTCCCAAAACTGTTGCCCTGAAATACGACAGGGCTCCAAAGTGAGAGAGCGCCATGCGCATTTGAGGCCTGAATTAGGGATTTGCATAGGGGTGGACATAGGGGTATTCTACGCCAATGATTCCCAAACAGGGTGCCTCCAGCTGTTGCAAAACTCCCAGCATGCCTGGACAGTCAATGGCTGTCCGCCAATACTGGGAGTTATTATTTTGCAACAGCTGGAGGCTCCGTTTTGGAAACAGTAGCGTACCAGACATTTTTAATTTTTTGGGGGGAGGGGGGGCTGTGTAGGGGTATGTGTATACGTAGTGTTTTTTACTTTTTATTTTAGGTTAGTGTCAGTGTAGTGTAGTGTTTTTAGGGTACAGTCACATGGGCAGAGGTTCACAGCAAGTTTGCCGCTGGGAGTTTTAGCTGCAGCGCAAAATTTGCGCCATCTCAAATTTGCAGCACTCACTGTAAACCTCCGCGCATGTGAGTGTACCCTGTACATTCACATTGGGGGGAGGGGGCAGACATCCAGCTGTTGCAAACTCCGAGCATGCCCTTTGGCTGTCCGTGCATGCTGGGAGTTGTAGTTTTGCAACAGCTGGAGGCACACTTGTTTGGAAACACTAAGTTAAGTAATAAACTTTCAAGTGTTTTGCAACCAAACTTAGTGTTTCCAAACCAGTGTGCCTCCAGCTGTTGCAAAACTACAACTCCCAGCATGCATGGTCTGTCAGTGCATGCTGGGAGTTATAGTTTTGCAACAATTGCAACAGCTGGAGGCACTGAGTTAGGAAACGGACAATGTTTCCCAACTAGTGTGCCTCCAGTTGTTGCAAAACTACAACTCCCAGCATGCCCAGACTGCCCAGGCATGCTGGAAGTTGTAGTTCGGCAATATCTGAAGGATCAGATGTTGCCGAACTACAACTTCCAGCATGCTTTGGCAGTCTGGGCATGCTGGGAGTTGTAGTTTTGCAACATCTGGAGGTCCACAGTTTGGAGACCACTGTATAATGGTCTCCAATCTGTGCTCTTCCAGATGTTAGAGAACTACAACTCCCAGCATGCCTGGACAGACTGAGCATGCTGGGAGTTGTAGTTTTGCAACATCTGGAAGAGCACAGATTGGAGACCATTATACAGTGGTCTCCAAACTGTGGACCTCCAGATGTTGCAAAACTACAACTCCCAGCATGCCCAGAAAGCCAAAGGCTGTCTGGGCATGCTGGGAGTTGCAGTTTTGAAACTCCCAGAGGCAGCAGTGAGATCGCTTTACGGCGATCTCACTGCTGCCAATGAAGATGCCGCACTGCTGCCGGAAACTCACCTCCGGGACGCAGCGCCGCCGGGACCGCCTGGAGGACGCCGGGACCGATCGGGACACCGCTCGGACGGGTAAGTGACGCCAGGGGATGGGTCAGGGACACTTAGCAGAGCGGTGTGTCCCCCGATCCCCGTGATCGGGACTCACACACCGCGCTGCTAAGTATTCTGAGAGCGAAACGCTGCTATCAGCTAGTCAGATTTGACCAGCTGATAGCAGCGATCGCTGGGGGGGGGGTGGGGGATGAAACCCCCCGTGGTCGCATGGTAAGATGGCTGGCTATCAGTGATAGCCACCATCTTACCGGGCGCTGCGGGATGCCGTGAGTAGTGGCAAAAATGTTCATGACGTACCTGTATGTCATGGGTCGGGAACACCTTGCCACCCATGACGTACAGGTATGTCATAGGTCGGGAAGGGGTTAAGGACCAGACCAATTTTATTTTTGTATATTCGTTTTTTTTCTCCTTGCATTTTAAAAATCATAACTCTTTTATATTTCCATCCACAGACCCACATGAGGGCTTGTTTTTTGTATCACCAATTTTACTTTGTAATAACATAAATTATTTTACCATAAAATGTACGGCGCAACCAAAGCAATATAATTTATGTTGAAAAATTTAAAAGAAAACCACAATTTTGCAAATTTTGTAAAGTTTTGTTTTCCCGCATAACACTTTATACGGGGCGGTATAGAGCTAATTTTTGCATCATTATTTGTAGTTCTTATCAGTACCACTTTTGTTTATATTTTACTATTTATTCATTTTTATAAAATTTTTGGGGAATTTTTTTATATGTTTATGTCATCCACCATACGGGATAATTAACCCCTTAAGGACGCAGCCCATTTTTTACCTTAAGGACCAGAGCGTTTTTTGCACATCTGACCACTGTCACTTTAAGCATGAATAATTCTGGGATGCTTTTACTTTTCATTCTGATTCCATTGATACTTGCATCATTTCTTGGTGAAAAATTCCAAAATTTGATGAAAAAATTGAAAATTTTGCATTTTTTTTACTTTGAAGCTCTCTGCTTATAAGGAAAATGGACATTCCAAATAAATTATATATTGATTCACATATACCAGTGTTTCCCAACCCAGTCCTCAAGGTACACCAACATTCCTGTTTTATTCAGTTACTCCATTGGAATAGAACAGGGAAAAATTAAAATTCTGGACTGTTGGTGTGCCTTGAGGACTGGGTTGGGAAACACTGTTATATACAATGGGGGATATTTATCAAAGTTGTCTATGTCCCGCATCAATATAGACCAAACTACAGAGGGTTAGGCTGGTCTATTGTGCGCCTAATTTATCAAAAGGAGCACGGCTCTTGATAAATTCTGCACACAGACTTCATGATCTATGCTTTAGACTGTATTTAAACCTGCCCCAACATGGGCTAACACTGCGGTGTACTTTCAGGAAACGCGACTTGTCCAATGCATTTCCGTCTAAAATAGACTAGAATGCATCATGTTCTAAAAATCCTCTAGAGCAAAAGTCGCAAAAAAGTCGCACATATTTAGACTGCGACTATCTGTGCGACAAATTTAGACAGGAAAAAACTGTCTAAATCCTTTGATAAATATCCCCCAATATGTCTACTTTATGTTTGCATCATAAACTTGACATGTTTTTACTTTTGGAAGACATCAGAGGGCTTCAAAGTTCAGTAGCAATTTTCCAATTTTTCACAAAAATTTTTAAATCTGAATTTTTCAGGGACCAGTTCAGTTTTGAAGTGGATTTGAAGGGCCTTCATATTAGAAATACCGCACAAATGACCCCATTATAAAAACTGCACCCCTCAAAGTATTCAAAATGAAATTCAGCAAGTGGGTTAACACTTTAGGTGTTTCACAGGAATAGCAGCAAAGAGAAGGAGAAAATTCAAAATCTTCATTT
Source organism: Hyla sarda (assembly GCF_029499605.1). Classification (NCBI taxonomy): domain Eukaryota; kingdom Metazoa; phylum Chordata; class Amphibia; order Anura; family Hylidae; genus Hyla; species Hyla sarda. Next base: position 58,725,128 of record NC_079194.1, read on the forward strand.
TTTTACACTCGCATTTTCTTGTAGACCCAGTTTTTGAATTTTTACAAGGTATAAAAAGAGAGAAATCTTCCTAAAAATTGTAACCCGATTACTCTCGAGTAAGGTAATACCTCATATATGTATGTAAAGTGTTTGGTGGGCGCAGCAGAGTGCTCAGAAGGGAAGGAGCGACAATGGGATTTTGGAGAGTGAGTTTTTCTTAAAGCCTCTATGGTGCCAGAACAGCAAAAAAAAAAACACATGGCATACTATTTTGGAAACTACACCCCTCAAGGAACGTAACAAGGGGGTACAGTGAGCCTGAACACCCCACATGTGTTTGGCGACTTTTCGTTAAAGTTGGATGTGTAAATGAATTTTTTTTTCACTAAAATGCTGGTTTTCCCCCAAATTTGACACTTTTACAAGGGGTAATAGGAAAAATGCACCCCAAAATTTGTAACCCCATCTCTTCTGAGTATGGAAATACCCCATGTGTGGACGTCTAGTGCTCTGCTGACACACTACAATGCCCAGAAGAGAAGGACATATCCCATTTAGGAAGCCCTATGGTGCCAGGACAGCAAAAAAAAAAAAACACATGGCATGCTATTTTGGAAACTACACCCCTCAAGGAACGTAACAAGGGGAACAGTGAGCCTTAACACCCCACAGGTGTTTGACAACTTTTTGTTAAAGTTGGATGGGTAAATTAAAAAATGTTTCCACTAAAATGCTGGTTTCCCCCCAAATTTTACATTTTTACAAGGGGTAATAGGAGAAAATGCACCCCAAAATTTGTAACCTCATCTCTTCTGAGTATGGAAATACCCCATGTGTGGACGTCAAGTGCACTGCAGGCGCACTACAATGCTCAGAAGAGGAGTCACATTTGGCTTTTGGAAAGCAAGTTTTGCTGAAATGGTTTTTGGGGGGCATGTCCCATTTAGGAAGCCCCTATGGTGCCAAGACAGCAACAAAAAACCCACATGGCATACTGTTTTGGAAACTACACCCCTCAAGGAACGTAACAAGGGGAACAGTGAGCTTTAACACCCCACAGGTGTTTGACGACTTTTCATTACAGTGGGATGTGTAAATTAGAAAAAAAATCACAAAAATGCTGCTTTTTCCCCAATTTTTTTTATTTTTACAAGAGGTAATAGGAGAAAATACCCCCCAAAATTTGTAACCCTATTTCTTCTGACTATGGAAATACCCCATATGTGCATGTTAAGTGCTCTGCGAGTGCACTACAATCCTCAGAAGAGAAGGAGCCACATTTGGCTTTTGGAAAGCAAATTTTGGTGAAATGGTTTTTGGGGGGCATGTTGCATTTAGGAAGCCCCTATGGTGCAAGAACAGTGAAAATCCACAACATGTTACACCCTTTTGAAAACTACACCCATCAAGGAATGTAACAAGGGGTACAGTGATCATTTATCCCCAAACAGTAATTCCAAGATGTTTTGAACAGTGCTCTGAAAAATATTTTTTTATTATTAGAGCCTACTGTTCCAAAAATCTTAAAATCACCTTTGGGCTCTAAATGCTCACTGTACCCCTTCTTACATTCCTTGAGGGGTGTAGTTTCCAAAATGTGGTTACATGTGGGGGGGTGGGGTCCACTGTCTTGGCACAATGGGGACTTTGAGAACACACCATGCTGCCTACCTCCATTCCAGCCAAATCCACTCTCCAAATAGGCTGATGGCGCTCACTCTCTTATGAGCTCTGCAGTGTGATCACTTTACGTCCGCATATGGGGTATTTCCATACTTGAGAAAAGTTGTTTTACAAATATTGGGGGCCTTTTTCCTCATTTAACTCTTGTGAAAATAAATATTGTAGGGCTACACCAACAGGTTAGTGTAAAAATGTTCATTTTTATTTTCACGGTTAATTGTTCTAAAAATCTGTCAGACACCTGTAGGGTCCGAATGCTCACTGCACCCCTTGTTACATTCCTTGAGGGGAGCAGTTTTTAATATGGGGTCACTTGTTGTTTTTTTATTTTAGTTTTTATGTCTAAACCTCTGCAACTAACAACCATTGTGGTACAAATCACCAATTTAGGCTTCTAATGTGCATGGTGCTATAAAAAAATTAATAAATAAAAAAGTTAATAAATAAAACTGACTATAGCCATGGTAATACATAGCCTGTAAACATAATGCTGAAATGCAGAATACACTGCACTTTAATTCCAGAGCAGTGTATTATATGAGCGATCAGAAGATCGCTGTTGATTGTCCTCTTTAAAAAAAACTTAAAGGCTAGGATCACACTCAAGAATTTCAATCCGGAATATTTATGGAAAGATATTCCACGCGAACATTCACGTCCTCATAGATGGCAATGTATTCTGCACAGATTGTGTCTAAACAAAGTTAAAAAATAAAAGACAAACAATTTATAAAGCCATCAACCCCCACACCCACAAAAAATATATTTATACAAAACAAAACAAAAGATATAAAAAAATAACCCAAAAAATATAAAAAACAAAATAATCCAAAAAACCCCTGCCATTAGCCATAACTAAACATTGCTTTTCAGCATAAAGCTGAGAAGCATGATGTCCTGCACTATAATACCAGTGTAGTGTATTATATGAGCGATCTGAAGATCGCTGGTGAACGCCCTCTTGTAGGATTAGTTTAAAAAGTACAAAAATGAAAAAGAAATGGTCGATAAACTAAAAAACAGATAAAAACTCTCTAACAATATTTAAAAAAAGAAAATATATAGAATTGTGTTTTAAAAAAAATCTACAATTAAACCCCTACTTAATACACTATCATACTCGTGCACTGTATTATTATATGAGCTATCGAAATATCGCTCGTTAATGCCCCTTTATCAAAATAGTTAGTAAGTTATAAATGAAAAAAAGGTTGATGAAATAATAAAAAAAATAACAACCCGGCCCCACAAAAACATCCCTTTAAAATGAAATTTTTTGAATCAAAAATACAATTCAGAATAAAGAAAATCCCCAAAATGTTATAAAAACATTTCAAAATTAAAAGGCATACATTCCCATTACATAGTTAACTGTAGTTTATAATATAAACATTTTAAATAAAATATTTAATTAAAAAAATATCAAAAATATACATTATATTTTAAGTTAAAAAGAAACATCTAGATTCCAGTGTGTTCCATCTTTTTTTGTTTTTTTCCTTATGCAGTTTCATAATTCCTGAGATAAGTAGTTATGGCCCTAGAGTGTTATATGTATTAGCGTCTGTAGCATGTATCAGGAACATGTTATCATACCTGTGTCTTTTTACAGGTGACTGATGTCCAGCGAGAAGGTGAACGTGACATATACGTCCGTCAGCTGCAAGAAAGGAACCACGAGACAGGTAATTAATAATGATATTAATTACTGATAACAATCAGGCTAGATGTCAAATCTAGACCTGCAGAGATTTCATAGTCTCTCTCTTATACATGAAGATATATGTGTTGTTAATAAGTATATCGTCTATGGACAGCTTCTCATGTAACACAACCATATCTCAGGTACAGAGATTAAGAACATTTATGATCCTTTTTCTCTTTTTTTTTATTTGTAGGAATCCCCTTTTTCAATACTCTATAGAATAGACTGCACTGACTGCAGAGTTTACAAGTTTACTTTAGACTGTGGGCTGACTGACCGCAGACTTAAGACTTAACTGTACTAAGTAAAAAATATCTATATTCCTTTTTATTTTACTTCAAATATATAATTATAGCCAAACACTATAGCCATAATAACTGATAGCCTGTTAATATAATGCTGAAGGGTATAATACACTGCACTTTAATACTAGTGCATTGTATTTTATAATTGATGTGAAGATCGCTGTTAAATGGCCCCCTTTATAAAAAATTAAATGGTAGGTTCACATTGAGGAATTTCCAGCCGGAATAACTATTGACGGAGGTTCCACGGGTGCATTGCCATCCCCATAGATGGCAATGTATTCTGCATGAATAATATCTAAAAAAAAGTTTAAAAAAAACAATTTATAAAATAATTAACCGAGACCCCTACAAAATTATACATATATATATATATGTACAAAGAAATAAAATAAAAATATAATAATCCAACAAATATAAAAAATAACCCAACCCTCCCTTTACATTAGCCATAATTAAACATTGGCTGTCAACATAATGCTGACAGCTATAATACACTGCACTGTAATACTAGTGCAATGTATTATATGGGCGATTAGTAGATTTCTGGTAAAAGCCCTCTCTTGGGATAAAAAAGAGAACAAAAAACAACAAGTTACAAAAAACTAATTAAACATAACACCCTTAAAAAACATTAAAAGAGAGAATATTTTTTTAAAACACACAATAAAACCCCTGACAAAACCTTAACCATAAATTGTCTTTTAGAATAATACCGAGAGGCATAAGACACTGTCATACTACTGCAGTTAATATATGAGCTGTCGAAAGATTGCTGCTTTAAGTCCCTTAATGGGAATAGTTAACAACTAATAAGATGCAAAACAAGGTTAATGAAATAATTTTAAAAAATCTAAATCTCCGCCTCACCAAAAACATGCCTTTAAAAACATATTTTGTATCAAATATTAAATTAAGAAAAAACAATATATAGATATGCCCAAAAAACTTTATAACCCCATAAACAAAAACTGACGATAGCCATAATCATACACCTCCTGTCAGCATGATGTTGAGAGGCATAATACACTGCACTAAGATAGTAGTGCAGTGTTTCATAGAAACGATCAGATCAGTGGTGAAAGGTCGCTCTTTTATGGGAAAAACAAAAATAGAAAGGCTGAAATGCTATAAAAAATTAATTAATAAAAAAAGTTAATAAATAAAACATACTATGCCATGGTAATACATAGCCTGTAAACATAATGCTAAAATGCAGAATACACTGCACTTTAATTCCAGAGCAGTGTATTATATGAGCGATCAGAAGATCGCCGTTGATTGTCCTCTTTAAAAAATACTTAAAGGCTAGGATCCCACTCAGGAATTTCAATCCGGAATATTTATGGACAGATATTCCATGCGAACATTCACGTCCTCATAAATGGCAATGTATTCTGCACAGATTGTGTCTAAAAAAAAGTTAAAAAATAAAAGACAAATGATTTATAAAACCATCAACCCCCACACCCACAAAAAATATATTTATAAAAAAAAAAAAAAAAAGATATAAAAAAATAACCCAAAAAATATAAAAAAACAAAATAATCCAAAACCCCCCTCCCATTAGCCATAACTAAACATTGCTTGTCAGCATAAGGCTGAAAGGCATAATATCCTGCCCTACAATAGCAGTGTAGTGTTTTATATGAGCGATCTGAAGATCGCTGGTGAACGCCCTCTTGTAGGATTAGTTTAAAAAGTTCAAAAAATGAAAAAGAAACGGTTGATAAAATAAAAAAGAAATAAAAAAACTCTCTAACAATATTTAAAAAAAGAAACTATATAGAATTGTGTTTAAAAAAAAATCTACAATAAAACCTTGCATAATACACTATCATACTCATGCAGTGTATTATTATATGAGCTATCGAAATATCGCTGGTTAACGCCCCTTTATCAAAATAGTTAGAAAGTTATAAATGTAAAAAAGGTTGATGAAATAATTAAAAAATAACAACCCGGCCCCACAAAAACATCCCTTTAAAATGAAATTTTTTGGATCAAATATACAATTCAGAATAAAGAAAAAAAAAAATCCCCAAAATGTTATCAAAACATTTCATAATTAAAAGGCATACATTCCCATTATATAGTTAGCTGTTGTTTATAATATAAACATTTTAAATAAAATATTTAATTAAAAAATATCAAAAATATACATCATATTTTAAGTTAAAAAGAAACATGTAGTTCCCAGTGTGTTCCATCTTTTGTTTGTTTCTTTTTCTTATGCAGTTTCATAATTCCTGAGATAAGTAGTTATGGCCCTAGAGTGTTATATATATTAGCGTCTGTAGCATGTATCAGGAGCATGTTATCATACTTGTGTCTTTTTACAGGTGACTGATGTCCAGCGAGAAGGTGAACGTGACATATACGCCCGTCAGCTGCAAGAAAGGAACCACGAGACAGGTAATTAATATTTATATTAATTACTGATAACAATCAGGCTAGATGTAAAATCTAGACCTGCAGAGATTTCATAGTCTCTCTCTTATACATGAAGATATATGTGTTGTTAATAAGTATATCGTCTATGGACAGCTTCTCATATAACACAACCATATCTCAGGTACAGAGATTAGGAACATGTATGATCCTTTGTCTCTTTTTTTTAATTTGTAGGAATCCCCTTTTTCAATACTTTATAGAATAGACTGCACTGACTGCAGAGTTTACAAGTTTACTTTAGACTGTGGGCTGACTGACCTCAGACTTAAGCCTTAACTGTACTAAGTAAAAAAAATCTATATTCCTTTTTATTTTACTTCAAATATATAATTATAGTCATACACTATAGCCATAATAACTGATAGCCTGTTAATATAATGCTGAAGGGCATAATACACTGCACTTTAATACTAGTGCATTGTATTTTATAAGTGATATGAAGATCGCTGTTAAAAGGTCCCCTTTATAAAAATTTAAATGCTAGGTTCACATTGAGGAATTTCCAGCCGGAATAACTATTGACGGAGGTTCCACGGGTGCATTGTCATCCCCATAGATGGCAATGTATTCTGCATGAATAATATCTAAAAAAAAAAGTTAAAAATAAACAATTTATAAAATAATTAACCCCGACCCCTACAAAATTATACACACATATATATATATATATATATATATATATATATATATGTGTGTGTATAAAGAAATAAAAAAAAACAATCCAACAAATATAAAAAATAACCCAACCCTCCCTTTACATTAACCATAATTAAACATTGGCTGTCAACATAATGCTGACAGCTATAATACACTGCACTGTAATACTAGTGCAATGTATTCTATGGGCGATCAGTAGATTGCTGGTAAAAGCCCTCTCTTGGAATAAAAAAAAAGAACAAAAAACAACAAGTTAAAAAACTAATTAAACATAACACCCTTAAAAAACATTAAAAAAGAGAATATTTGTTTAAAACACACAATAAAACCCATGACAAAACCTTAACCATAAATTGTCTTTTAGAATAATGCCGAGAGGCATAAGACACTGTCATACTACTGCAGTTAATATATGAGCTGTCGAAAGATTGCTGCTTTAAGTCCCTTAATGGGAATAGTTAAAAACTAAGACGCAAAACAAGGTTAATGAAATAATTTTAAAAAATCTAAATCTCCGCCTCACTAAAAACATGCCTTTAAAAACATATTTTGTATCAAATATTAAATTAAGAAAAAACAATATATAGATATGCCCAAAAAACTTTATAACCCCATAAACAAAAACTGACGATAGCCATAATCATACACCTCCTGTCAGCATGATGTTGAGAGGCATAATACACTGCACTAAGATAGTAGTGCAGTGTTTCATAGAAACGATCAGATCAGTGGTGAAAGGTCGCTCTTTTATGGGAAAAACAAAAATAGAAAGGCTGAAATGCTATAAAAAATTAATAAATAAAAAAAGTAAATAAATAAAACTGACTATGCCATGGTAATACATAGCCTGCAAACATAATGCTAAAATGCAGAATACACTGCACTTTAATTCCAGAGCAGTGTATTATATGAGCGATCAGAAGATCGCCGTTGATTGTCCTCTTTAAAAAATACTTAAAGGCTAGGGTCCCACTCAGGAATTTCAATCCGGAATATTTATGGACAGATATTCCATGCGAACATTCACGTCCTCATAAATGGCAATGTATTCTGCACAGATTGTGTCTAATAAAAGTTAAAAAATAAAAGACAAATGATTTATAAAACCATCAACCCCCACACCCACAAAAAATATATTTATAAAAAACAAAACAAAAGATATAAAAAAAATAACCCAAAAAATATAAAAAAACAAAATAATCCAAAACCCCCCTCCCATTAGCCATAACTAAACATTGCTTGTCAGCATAAGGCTGAAAGGCATAATATCCTGCCCTACAATAGCAGTGTAGTGTTTTATATGAGCGATCTGAAGATCGCTGGTGAACGCCCTCTTGTAGGATTAGTTTAAAAAGTTCAAAAAATGAAAAAGAAACGGTTGATAAAATAAAAAAGTAATAAAAAAACTCTCTAACAATATTTAAAAAAAGAAACTATATAGAATTGTGTTTAAAAAAAAATCTACAATAAAACCCCTGCATAATACACTATCATACTCATGCAGTGTATTATTATATGAGCTATCGAAATGTCGCTGGTTAACGCCCCTTTATCAAAATAGTTAGAAAGTTATAAATGTAAAAAAGGTTGATGAAATAATTAAAAAATAACAACCCGGCCCCACAAAAACATCCCTTTAAAATGAAATTTTTTGGATCAAATATACAATTCAGAATAAAGAAAAAAAAAATCCCCAAAATGTTATCAAAACATTTAATAATTAAAAGGCATACATTCCCATTATATAGTTAGCTGTTGTTTATAATATAAACATTTTAAATAAAATATTCAATTAAAAAATATCAAAAATATACATATTTTAAGTTAAAAAGAAACATGTAGTTCCCAGTGTGTTCCATCTTTTGTTTGTTTCTTTTTCTTATGCAGTTTCACTATTCCTGAGATAAGTAGTTATGGCCCTAGAGTGTTATATATATTAGCGTCTGTAGCATGTATCAGGAGCATGTTATCATACCTGTGTCTTTTTACAGGTGACTGATGTCCAGCGAGAAGGTGAACGTGACATATACGCCCGTCAGCTGCAAGAAAGGAACCACGAGACAGGTAATTAATATTTATATTAATTACTGATAACAATCAGGCTAGATGTAAAATCTAGACCTGCAGAGATTTCATAGTCTCTCTCTTATACATGAAGATATATGTGTTGTTAATAAGTATATCGTCTATGGACAGCTTCTCATATAACACAACCATATCTCAGGTACAGAGATTAGGAACATGTATGATCCTTTTTCTCTTTTTTTTAATTTGTAGGAATCCCCTTTTTCAATACTCTATAGAATAGACTGCACTGACTGCAGAGTTTACAAGTTTACTTTAGACTGTGGGCTGACTGACCTCAGACTTAAGACTTAACTGCACTAAGTAAAAAAATCTATATTCCTTTTTATTTTACTTCAAATATATAATTATAGTCATACACTATAGCCATAATAACTGATAGCCTGTTAATATAATGCTGAAGGGCATAATACACTGCACTTTAATACTAGTGCATTGTATTTTATAAGTGATATGAAGATCGCTGTTAAAAGGTCCCCTTTATAAAAATTTAAATGCTAGGTTCACATTGAGGAATTTCAAGCCGGAATAACTATTGACGGAGGTTCCACGGGTGCATTGCCATCCCCATAGACGGCAATGTATTCTGCATGAATAATATCTAAAAATAAAAGTTAAAAATAAACAATTTATAAAATAATTAACCCCGACCCCTACAAAATTATACACACACATATATATATATATATATATATATATATATATAGATGTGTGTGTATAAAGAAAAAAAATATAATAATCCAACAAATATAAAAAATAACCCAACCCTCCCTTTACATTAACCATAATTAAACATTGGCTGTCAACATAATGCTGACAGCTATAATACACTGCACTGTAATACTAGTGCAATGTATTCTATGGGCGATCAGTAGATTGCTGGTAAAAGTCCTCTCTTGGGAAAAAAAAAAGAACAATAAACAACAAGTTAAAAAACTAATTAAACATAACACCCTTAAAAAACATTAAAAAAGAGAATATTCGTTTAAAACACACAATAAAACCCATGACAAAACCTTAACCATAAATTGTCTTTTAGAATAATGCCGAGAGGCATAAGACACTGTCATACTACTGCAGTTAATATATGAGCTGTCGAAAGATTGCTGCTTTAAGTCCCTTAATGGGAATAGTTAAAAACTAATAAGATGCAAAACAAGGTTAATGAAATCATTTTAAAAAATCAAAATCTCCGCCTCACCAAAAACATGCCTTTAAAAACATATTTTGTATCAAATATTAAATTAAGAAAAAACAATATATAGATATGCCCAAAAAACTTTATAACCCCATAAACAAAAACTGACGATAGCCATAATCATACACCTCCTGTCAGCATGATGTTGAGAGGCATAATACACTGCACTAAGATAGTAGTGCAGTGTTTCATAGAAACGATCAGATCAGTGGTGAAAGGTCGCTCTTTTATGGGAAAAACAAAAATAGAAAGGCTGAAATGCTATAAAAAATTAATAAATAAAAAAAGTAAATAAATAAAACTGACTATGCCATGGTAATACATAGCCTGTAAACATAATGCTAAAATGCAGAATACACTGCACTTTAATTCCAGAGCAGTGTATTATATGAGCGATCAGAAGATCGCCGTTGATTGTCCTCTTTAAAAAATACTTAAAGGCTAGGATCCCACTCAGGAATTTCAATCCGGAATATTTATGGACAGATATTCCATGCGAACATTCACGTCCTCATAAATGGCAATGTATTCTGCACAGATTGTGTCTAAAAAAAAGTTAAAAAATAAAAGACAAATGATTTATAAAACCATCAACCCCCACACCCACAAAAAATATATTTATAAAAAGCAAAACAAAAGATATAAAAAAAATAACCCAAAAAATATAAAAAAACAAAATAATCCAAAACCCCCCTCGCATTAGCCATAACTAAACATTGCTTGTCAGCATAAGGCTGAAAGGCATAATATCCTGCCCTACAATAGCAGTGTAGTGTTTTATATGAGCGATCTGAAGATCGCTGGTGAACGCCCTCTTGTAGGATTAGTTTAAAAAGTTCAAAAAATGAAAAAGAAACGGTTGATAAAATAAAAAAGAAATAAAAAAAACTCTCTAACAATATTTAAAAAAAGAAACTATATAGAATTGTGTTTAAAAAAAAATCTACAATAAAACCCCTGCATAATACACTATCATACTCATGCAGTGTATTATTATATGAGCTATCGAAATATCGCTGGTTAACGCCCCTTTATCAAAATAGTTAGAAAGTTATAAATGTAAAAAAGGTTGATGAAATAATTAAAAAATAACAACCCGGCCCCACAAAGACATCCCTTTAAAATGAAATTTTTTGGATCAAATATACAATTCAGAATAAAGAAAAAAAAAATCCCCAAAATGTTATCAAAACATTTAATAATTAAAAGGCATACATTCCCATTATATAGTTAGCTGTTGTTTATAATATAAACATTTTAAATAAAATATTCAATTAAAAAATATCAAAAATATACATCATATTTTAAGTTAAAAAGAAACATGTAGTTCCCAGTGTGTTCCATCTTTTGTTTGTTTCTTTTTCTTATGCAGTTTCATAATTCCTGAGATAAGTAGTTATGGCCCTAGAGTGTTATATATATTAGCGTCTGTAGCATGTATCAGGAGCATGTTATCATACCTGTGTCTTTTTACAGGTGACTGATGTCCAGCGAGAAGGTGAACGTGACATATACGCCCGTCAGCTGCAAGAAAGGAACCACAAGACAGGTAATTAATATTTATATTAATTACTGATAACAATCAGGCTAGATGTAAAATCTAGACCTGCAGAGATTTCATAGTCTCTCTCTTATACATGAAGATATATGTGTTGTTAATAAGTATATCGTCTATGGACAGCTTCTCATATAACACAACCATATCTCAGGTACAGAGATTAGGAACATGTATGATCCTTTTTCTCTTTTTTTTAATTTATAGGAATCCCCTTTTTCAATACTCTATAGAATAGACTGCACTGACTGCAGAGTTTACAAGTTTACATTAGACTGTGGGCTGACTGACCTCAGACTTAAGCCTTAACTGTACTAAGTAAAAAAAATCTATATTCCTTTTTATTTTACTTCAAATATATAATTATAGTCATACACTATAGCCATAATAACTGATAGCCTGTTAATATAATGCTGAAGGGCATAATACACTGCACTTTAATACTAGTGCATTGTATTTTATAAGTGATATGAAGATCGCTGTTAAAAGGTCCCCTTTATAAAAATTTAAATGCTAGGTTCACATTGAGGAATTTCCAGCCGGAATAACTATTGACGGAGGTTCCACGGGTGCATTGCCATTACCATAGATGGCAATGTGTTCTGCATGAATAATATCTAAAAAAAAAACTTAAAAATAAACAATTTATAAAATAATTAACCCCGACCCCTACAAAATTATACATATATATATATATATATATATATATATATATATATATATATCTATATAGATGTGTGTGTATAAAGAAAAAAAAATAATAATCCAACAAATATAAAAAATAACCCAACCCTCCCTTTACATTAACCATAATTAAACATTGGCTGTCAACATAATGCTGACAACTATAATACACTGCACTGTAATACTAGTGCAATGTATTCTATGGGCGATCAGTAGATTGCTGGTAAAAGCCCTCTCTTGGGATAAAAAAAAAGAACAAAAAACAACAAGTTAAAAAACTAATTAAACATAACACCCTTAAAAAACATTAAAAAAGAGAATATTTGTTTAAAACACACAATAAAACCCATGACAAAACCTTAACCATAAATTGTCTTTTAGAATAATGCCGAGAGGCATAAGACACTGTCATACTACTGCAGTTAATATATGAGCTGTCGAAAGATTGCTGCTTTATGTCCCTTAATGGGAATAGTTAAAAACTAAGACGCAAAACAAGGTTAATGAAATAATTTTAAAAAATCTAAATCTCCGCCTCACCAAAAACATGCCTTTAAAAACATATTTTGTATCAAATATTAAATTAAGAAAAAACAATATATAGATATGCCCAAAAAACTTTATAACCCCATAAACAAAAACTGACGATAGCCATAATCATACACCTCCTGTCAGCATGATGTTGAGAGGCATAATACACTGCACTAAGATAGTAGTGCAGTGTTTCATAGAAACGATCAGATCAGTGGTGAAAGGTCGCTCTTTTATGGGAAAAACAAAAATAGAAAGGCTGAAATGCTATAAAAAATTAATAAATAAAAAAAGTAAATAAATAAAACTGACTATGCCATGGTAATACATAGCCTGTAAACATAATGCTAAAATGCAGAATACACTGCACTTTAATTCCAGAGCAGTGTATTATATGAGCGATCAGAAGATCGCCGTTGATTGTCCTCTTTAAAAAATACTTAAAGGCTAGGATCCCACTCAGGAATTTCAATCCGGAATATTTATGGACAGATATTCCATGCGAACATTCACGTCCTCATAAATGGCAATGTATTCTGCACAGATTGTGTCTAAAAAAAAGTTAAAAAATAAAAGACAAATGATTTATAAAACCATCAACCCCCACACCCACAAAAAATATATTTATAAAAAACAAAACAAAAGATATAAAAAAAATAACCCAAAAAATATAAAAAAACAAAATAATCCAAAACCCCCCTCGCATTAGCCATAACTAAACATTGCTTGTCAGCATAAGGCTGAAAGGCATAATATCCTGCCCTACAATAGCAGTGTAGTGTTTTATATGAGCGATCTGAAGATCGCTGGTGAACGCCCTCTTGTAGGATTAGTTTAAAAAGTTCAAAAAATGAAAAAGAAACGGTTGATAAAATAAAAAAGAAATAAAAAAAACTCTCTAACAATATTTAAAAAAAGAAACTATATAGAATTGTGTTTAAAAAAAAATCTACAATAAAACCCCTGCATAATACACTATCATACTCATGCAGTGTATTATTATATGAGCTATCGAAATATCGCTGGTTAACGCCCCTTTATCAAAATAGTTAGAAAGTTATAAATGTAAAAAAGGTTGATGAAATAATTAAAAAATAACAACCCGGCCCCACAAAGACATCCCTTTAAAATGAAATTTTTTGGATCAAATATACAATTCAGAATAAAGAAAAAAAAAATCCCCAAAATGTTATCAAAACATTTAATAATTAAAAGGCATACATTCCCATTATATAGTTAGCTGTTGTTTATAATATAAACATTTTAAATAAAATATTCAATTAAAAAATATCAAAAATATACATCATATTTTAAGTTAAAAAGAAACATGTAGTTCCCAGTGTGTTCCATCTTTTGTTTGTTTCTTTTTCTTATGCAGTTTCATAATTCCTGAGATAAGTAGTTATGGCCCTAGAGTGTTATATATATTAGCGTCTGTAGCATGTATCAGGAGCATGTTATCATACCTGTGTCTTTTTACAGGTGACTGATGTCCAGCGAGAAGGTGAACGTGACATATACGCCCGTCAGCTGCAAGAAAGGAACCACAAGACAGGTAATTAATATTTATATTAATTACTGATAACAATCAGGCTAGATGTAAAATCTAGACCTGCAGAGATTTCATAGTCTCTCTCTTATACATGAAGATATATGTGTTGTTAATAAGTATATCGTCTATGGACAGCTTCTCATATAACACAACCATATCTCAGGTACAGAGATTAGGAACATGTATGATCCTTTTTCTCTTTTTTTTAATTTATAGGAATCCCCTTTTTCAATACTCTATAGAATAGACTGCACTGACTGCAGAGTTTACAAGTTTACATTAGACTGTGGGCTGACTGACCTCAGACTTATGACTTAACTGTACTAAGTAAAAAAAAATCTATATTCCTTTTTATTTTACTTCAAATATATAATTATAGTCATACACTATAGCCATAATAACTGATAGCCTGTTAATATAATGCTGAAGGGCATAATACACTGCACTTTAATACTAGTGCATTGTATTTTATAAGTGATATGAAGATCGCTGTTAAAAGGTCCCCTTTATAAAAATTTAAATGTTAGGTTCACATTGAGGAATTTTCAGCCGGAATAACTATTGACGGAGGTTCCACGGGTGCATTGTCATCCCCATAGATGGCAATGTATTCTGCATGAATAATATCTAAAAAAAAAAGTTAAAAATAAACAATTTATAAAATAATTAACCCCGACCCCTACAAAATTATACACACATATATATATATATATATATATATATATATATGTGTGTGTATAAAGAAATAAAAAAAAACAATCCAACAAATATAAAAAATAACCCAACCCTCCCTTTACATTAACCATAATTAAACATTGGCTGTCAACATAATGCTGACAGCTATAATACACTGCACTGTAATACTAGTGCAATGTATTCTATGGGCGATCAGTAGATTGCTGGTAAAAGCCCTCTCTTGGGATAAAAAAAAAGAACAAAAAACAACAAGTTAAAAAACTAATTAAACATAACACCCTTAAAAAACATTAAAAAAGAGAATATTTGTTTAAAACACACAATAAAACCCATGACAAAACCTTAACCATAAATTGTCTTTTAGAATAATGCCGAGAGGCATAAGACACTGTCATACTACTGCAGTTAATATATGAGCTGTCGAAAGATTGCTGCTTTAAGTCCCTTAATGGGAATAGTTAAAAACTAAGACGCAAAACAAGGTTAATGAAATAATTTTAAAAAATCTAAATCTCCGCCTCACTAAAAACATGCCTTTAAAAACATATTTTGTATCAAATATTAAATTAAGAAAAAACAATATATAGATATGCCCAAAAAACTTTATAACCCCATAAACAAAAACTGACGATAGCCATAATCATACACCTCCTGTCAGCATGATGTTGAGAGGCATAATACACTGCACTAAGATAGTAGTGCAGTGTTTCATAGAAACGATCAGATCAGTGATGAAAGGTCGCTCTTTTATGGGAAAAACAAAAATAGAAAGGCTGAAATGCTATAAAAAATTAATAAATAAAAAAAGTAAATAAATAAAACTGACTATGCCATGGTAATACATAGCCTGCAAACATAATGCTAAAATGCAGAATACACTGCACTTTAATTCCAGAGCAGTGTATTATATGAGCGATCAGAAGATCGCCGTTGATTGTCCTCTTTAAAAAATACTTAAAGGCTAGGGTCCCACTCAGGAATTTCAATCCGGAATATTTATGGACAGATATTCCATGCGAACATTCACGTCCTCATAAATGGCAATGTATTCTGCACAGATTGTGTCTAAAAAAAGTTAAAAAATAAAAGACAAATGATTTATAAAACCATCAACCCCCACACCCACAAAAAATATATTTATAAAAAACAAAACAAAAGATATAAAAAAAATAACCCAAAAAATATAAAAAAAACAAAATAATCCAAAACCCCCCTCCCATTAGCCATAACTAAACATTGCTTGTCAGCATAAGGCTGAAAGGCATAATATCCTGCCCTACAATAGCAGTGTAGTGTTTTATAGCTATCGAAATGTCGCTGGTTAACGCCCCTTTATCAAAATAGTTAGAAAGTTATAAATGTAAAAAAGGTTGATGAAATAATTAAAAAATAACAACCCGGCCCCACAAAAACATCCCTTTAAAATGAAATTTTTTGGATCAAATATACAATTCAGAATAAAGAAAAAAAAAATCCCCAAAATGTTATCAAAACATTTAATAATTAAAAGGCATACATTCCCATTATATAGTTAGCTGTTGTTTATAATATAAACATTTTAAATAAAATATTCAATTAAAAAATATCAAAAATATACATATTTTAAGTTAAAAAGAAACATGTAGTTCCCAGTGTGTTCCATCTTTTGTTTGTTTCTTTTTCTTATGCAGTTTCACTATTCCTGAGATAAGTAGTTATGGCCCTAGAGTGTTATATATATTAGCGTCTGTAGCATGTATCAGGAGCATGTTATCATACCTGTGTCTTTTTACAGGTGACTGATGTCCAGCGAGAAGGTGAACGTGACATATACGCCCGTCAGCTGCAAGAAAGGAACCACGAGACAGGTAATTAATATTTATATTAATTAGTGATAACAATCAGGCTAGATGTAAAATCTAGACCTGCAGAGATTTCATAGTCTCTCTCTTATACATGAAGATATATGTGTTGTTAATAAGTATATCGTCTATGGGCAGCTTCTCATATAACACAACCATATCTCAGGTACAGAGATTAGGAACATGTATGATCCTTTTTCTCTTTTTTTTAATTTTTAGGAATCCCCTTTTTCAATACTCTATAGAATAGACTGCACTGACTGCAGAGTTTACAAGTTTACTTTAGACTGTGGGCTGACTGACCTCAGACTTAAGACTTAACTGCACTAAGTAAAAAAATCTATATTCCTTTTTATTTTACTTCAAATATATAATTATAGTCATACACTATAGCCATAATAACTGATAGCCTGTTAATATAATGCTGAAGGGCATAATACACTGCACTTTAATACTAGTGCATTGTATTTTATAAGTGATATGAAGATCGCTGTTAAAAGGTCCCCTTTATAAAAATTTTAATGCTAGGGTCACATTGAGGAATTTCAAGCCGGAATAACTATTGACGGAGGTTCCACGGGTGCATTGCCATCCCCATAGACGGCAATGTATTCTGCATGAATAATATCTAAAAATAAAAGTTAAAAATAAACAATTTATAAAATAATTAACCCCGACCCCTACAAAATTATACACACATATATATATAGATATATATATATATATATATATATATATATATAGATGTGTGTGTATAAAGAAAAAAAATATAATAATCCAACAAATATAAAAAATAACCCAACCCTCCCTTTACATTAACCATAATTAAACATTGGCTGTCAACATAATGCTGACAGCTATAATACACTGCACTGTAATACTAGTGCAATGTATTCTATGGGCGATCAGTAGATTGCTGGTAAAAGTCCTCTCTTGGGAAAAAAAAAAGAACAATAAACAACAAGTTAAAAAACTAATTAAACATAACACCCTTAAAAAACATTAAAAAAGAGAATATTTGTTTAAAACACACAATAAAACCCATGACAAAACCTTAACCATAAATTGTCTTTTAGAATAATGCCGAGAGGCATAAGACACTGTCATACTACTGCAGTTAATATATGAGCTGTCGAAAGATTGCTGCTTTAAGTCCCTTAATGGGAATAGTTAAAAACTAATAAGATGCAAAACAAGGTTAATGAAATCATTTTAAAAAATCAAAATCTCCGCCTCACCAAAAACATGCCTTTAAAAACATATTTTGTATCAAATATTAAATTAAGAAAAAACAATATATAGATATGCCCAAAAAACTTTATAACCCCATAAACAAAAACTGACGATAGCCATAATCATACACCTCCTGTCAGCATGATGTTGAGAGGCATAATACACTGCACTAAGATAGTAGTGCAGTGTTTCATAGAAACGATCAGATCAGTGGTGAAAGGTCGCTCTTTTATGGGAAAAACAAAAATAGAAAGGCTGAAATGCTATAAAAAATTAATAAATAAAAAAAGTAAATAAATAAAACATACTATGCCATGGTAATACATAGCCTGTAAACATAATGCTAAAATGCAGAATACACTGCACTTTAATTCCAGAGCAGTGTATTATATGAGCGATCAGTAGATCGCCGTTGATTGTCCTCTTTAAAAAATACTTAAAGGCTAGGATCCCACTCAGGAATTTCAATCCGGAATATTTATGGACAGATATTCCATGCGAACATTCACGTCCTCATAAATGGCAATGTATTCTGCACAGATTGTGTCTAAAAAAAAGTTAAAAAATAAAAGACAAATGATTTATAAAACCATCAACCCCCACACCCACAAAAATATATTTATAAAAAACAAAACAAAAGATATAAAAAAATAACCCAAAAAATATAAAAAAACAAAATAATCCAAAACCCCCCTCCCATTAGCCATAACTAAACATTGCTTGTCAGCATAAGGCTGAAAGGCATAATATCCTGCCCTACAATAGCAGTGTAGTGTTTTATATGAGCGATCTGAAGATCGCTGGTGAACGCCCTATTGTAGGATTAGTTTAAAAAGTTCAAAAAATGAAAAAGAAACGGTTGATAAAATAAAAAAGAGATAAAAAACTCTCTAACAATATTTAAAAAAAGAAACTATATAGAATTGTGTTTAAAAATAAATCTACAATAAAACCCCTGCATAATACACTATCATCTACGTGCAGTGTATTATTATATGAGCTATCGAAATATTGCTGGTTAACGCCCCTTTATCAAAATAGTTAGAAAGTTATAAATGTAAAAAAGGTTGATGAAATAATTAAAAAATAACAACCCGGCCCCACAAAAACATCCCTTTAAAATGAAATTTTTTGGATCAAATATACAATTCAGAATAAAGAAAAAAAAAAATCCCCAAAATGTTATCAAAACATTTCATAATTAAAAGGCATACATTCCCATTATATAGTTAGCTGTTGTTTATAATATAAACATTTTAAATAAAATATTTAATTAAAAAATATCAAAAATATACATCATATTTTAAGTTAAAAAGAAACATGTAGTTCCCAGTGTGTTCCATCTTTTGTTTGTTTCTTTTTCTTATGCAGTTTCATAATTCCTGAGATAAGTAGTTATGGCCCTAGAGTGTTATATATATTAGCGTCTGTAGCATGTATCAGGAGCATGTTATCATACTTGTGTCTTTTTACAGGTGACTGATGTCCAGCGAGAAGGTGAACGTGACATATACGCCCGTCAGCTGCAAGAAAGGAACCACGAAACAGGTAATTAATATTTATATTAATTACTGATAACAATCAGGCTAGATGTAAAATCTAGACCTGCAGAGATTTCATAGTCTCTCTCTTATACATGAAGATATATGTGTTGTTAATAAGTATATCGTCTATGGACAGCTTCTCATATAACACAACCATATCTCAGGTACAGAGATTAGGAACATGTATGATCCTTTTTCTCTTTTTTTTAATTTGTAGGAATCCCCTTTTTCAATACTTTATAGAATAGACTGCACTGACTGCAGAGTTTACAAGTTTACTTTAGACTGTGGGCTGACTGACCTCAGACTTAAGCCTTAACTGTACTAAGTAAAAAAAATCTATATTCCTTTTTATTTTACTTCAAATATATAATTATAGTCATACACTATAGCCATAATAACTGATAGCCTGTTAATATAATGCTGAAGGGCATAATACACTGCACTTTAATACTAGTGCATTGTATTTTATAAGTGATATGAAGATCGCTGTTAAAAGGTCCCCTTTATAAAAATTTAAATGCTAGGTTCACATTGAGGAATTTCCAGCCGGAATAACTATTGACGGAGGTTCCACGGGTGCATTGCCATTACCATAGATGGCAATGTGTTCTGCATGAATAATATCTAAAAAAAAAAGTTAAAAATAAACAATTTATAAAATAATTAACCCCGACCCCTACAAAATTATACATATATATATATATATATATATATATATATATATAGATGTGTGTGTATAAAGAAAAAAAAATAATAATCCAACAAATATAAAAAATAACCCAACCCTCCCTTTACATTAACCATAATTAAACATTGGCTGTCAACATAATGCTGACACCTATAATACACTGCACTGTAATACTAGTGCAATGTATTCTATGGGCGATCAGTAGATTGCTGGTAAAAGCCCTCTCTTGGGATAAAAAAAAAGAACAAAAAACAACAAGTTAAAAAACTAATTAAACATAACACCCTTAAAAAACATTAAAAAAGAGAATATTTGTTTAAAACACACAATAAAACCCATGACAAAACCTTAACCATAAATTGTCTTTTAGAATGATGCCGAGAGGCATAAGACACTGTCATACTACTGCAGTTAATATATGAGCTGTCGAAAGATTGCTGCTTTATGTCCCTTAATGGGAATAGTTAAAAACTAAGACGCAAAACAAGGTTAATGAAATAATTTTAAAAAATCTAAATCTCCGCCTCACCAAAAACATGCCTTTAAAAACATATTTTGTATCAAATATTAAATTAAGAAAAAACAATATATAGATATGCCCAAAAAACTTTATAACCCCATAAACAAAAACTGACGATAGCCATAATCATACACCTCCTGTCAGCATGATGTTGAGAGGCATAATACACTGCACTAAGATAGTAGTGCAGTGTTTCATAGAAACGATCAGATCAGTGGTGAAAGGTCGCTCTTTTATGGGAAAAACAAAAATAGAAAGGCTGAAATGCTATAAAAAATTAATAAATAAAAAAAGTAAATAAATAAAACTGACTATGCCATGGTAATACATAGCCTGTAAACATAATGCTAAAATGCAGAATACACTGCACTTTAATTCCAGAGCAGTGTATTATATGAGCGATCAGAAGATCGCCGTTGATTGTCCTCTTTAAAAAATACTTAAAGGCTAGGATCCCACTCAGGAATTTCAATCCGGAATATTTATGGACAGATATTCCATGCGAACATTCACGTCCTCATAAATGGCAATGTATTCTGCACAGATTGTGTCTAAAAAAAAGTTAAAAAATAAAAGACAAATGATTTATAAAACCATCAACCCCCACACCCACAAAAAATATATTTATAAAAAACAAAACAAAAGATATAAAAAAATAACCCAAAAAATATAAAAAAACAAAATAATCCAAAACCCCCCTCGCATTAGCCATAACTAAACATTGCTTGTCAGCATAAGGCTGAAAGGCATAATATCCTGCCCTACAATAGCAGTGTAGTGTTTTATATGAGCGATCTGAAGATCGCTGGTGAACGCCCTCTTGTAGGATTAGTTTAAAAAGTTCAAAAAATGAAAAAGAAACGGTTGATAAAATAAAAAAGAAATAAAAAAAACTCTCTAACAATATTTAAAAAAAGAAACTATATAGAATTGTGTTTAAAAAAAAATCTACAATAAAACCCCTGCATAATACACTATCATACTCATGCAGTGTATTATTATATGAGCTATCGAAATATCGCTGGTTAACGCCCCTTTATCAAAATAGTTAGAAAGTTATAAATGTAAAAAAGGTTGATGAAATAATTAAAAAATAACAACCCGGCCCCACAAAGACATCCCTTTAAAATGAAATTTTTTGGATCAAATATACAATTCAGAATAAAGAAAAAAAAAATCCCCAAAATGTTATCAAAACATTTAATAATTAAAAGGCATACATTCCCATTATATAGTTAGCTGTTGTTTATAATATAAACATTTTAAATAAAATATTCAATTAAAAAATATCAAAAATATACATCATATTTTAAGTTAAAAAGAAACATGTAGTTCCCAGTGTGTTCCATCTTTTGTTTGTTTCTTTTTCTTATGCAGTTTCATAATTCCTGAGATAAGTAGTTATGGCCCTAGAGTGTTATATATATTAGCGTCTGTAGCATGTATCAGGAGCATGTTATCATACCTGTGTCTTTTTACAGGTGACTGATGTCCAGCGAGAAGGTGAACGTGACATATACGCCCGTCAGCTGCAAGAAAGGAACCACAAGACAGGTAATTAATATTTATATTAATTACTGATAACAATCAGGCTAGATGTAAAATCTAGACCTGCAGAGATTTCATAGTCTCTCTCTTATACATGAAGATATATGTGTTGTTAATAAGTATATCGTCTATGGACAGCTTCTCATATAACACAACCATATCTCAGGTACAGAGATTAGGAACATGTATGATCCTTTTTCTCTTTTTTTTAATTTATAGGAATCCCCTTTTTCAATACTCTATAGAATAGACTGCACTGACTGCAGAGTTTACAAGTTTACATTAGACTGTGGGCTGACTGACCTCAGACTTATGACTTAACTGTACTAAGTAAAAAAAAATCTATATTCCTTTTTATTTTACTTCAAATATATAATTATAGTCATACACTATAGCCATAATAACTGATAGCCTGTTAATATAATGCTGAAGGGCATAATACACTGCACTTTAATACTAGTGCATTGTATTTTATAAGTGATATGAAGATCGCTATTAAAAGGTCCCCTTTATAAAAATTTAAATGCTAGGTTCACATTGAGGAATTTCAAGCCGGAATAACTATTGACGGAGGTTCCACGGGTGCATTGCCATCCCCATAGACGGCAATGTATTCTGCATGAATAATATCTAAAAAAAAAAGTTAAAAATAAACAATTTATAAAATAATTAACCCCGACCCCTACAAAATTATACACACATATATATATAGATATATATATATATATATATGTGTGTGTATAAAGAAATAAAAAAAAAAACAATCCAACAAATATAAAAAATAACCCAACCCTCCCTTTACATTAACCATAATTAAACATTGGCTGTCAACATAATGCTGACAGCTATAATACACTGCACTGTAATACTAGTGCAATGTATTCTATGGGCGATCAATAGATTGCTGGTAAAAGCCCTCTCTTGGGATAAAAAAAAAAAGAACAAAAAACAACAAGTTAAAAAACTAATTAAACATAACACCCTTAAAAAACATTAAAAAAGAGAATATTTGTTTAAAACACACAATAAAACCCATGACAAAACCTTAACCATAAATTGTCTTTTAGAATAATGCCGAGAGGCATAAGACACTGTCATACTACTGCAGTTAATATATGAGCTGTCGAAAAATTGCTGCTTTAAGTCCCTTAATGGGAATAGTTAAAAACTAATAAGATGCAAAACAAGGTTAATGAAATCATTTTAAAAAATCTAAATCTCCGCCTCACCAAAAACATGCCTTTAAAAACATATTTTGTATCAAATATTAAATTAAGAAAAAACAATATATAGATATGCCCAAAAAACTTTATAACCCCATAAACAAAAACTGACGATAGCCATAATCATACACCTCCTGTCAGCATGATGTTGAGAGGCATAATACACTGCACTAAGATAGTAGTGCAGTGTTTCATAGAAACGATCAGATCAGTGGTGAAAGGTCGCTCTTTTATGGGAAAAACAAAAATAGAAAGGCTGAAATGCTATAAAAAATTAATAAATAAAAAAAGTAAATAAATAAAACATACTATGCCATGGTAATACATAGCCTGTAAACATAATGCTAAAATGCAGAATACACTGCACTTTAATTCCAGAGCAGTGTATTATATGAGCGATCAGTAGATCGCCGTTGATTGTCCTCTTTAAAAAATACTTAAAGGCTAGGATCCCACTCAGGAATTTCAATCCGGAATATTTATGGACAGATATTCCATGCGAACATTCACGTCCTCATAAATGGCAATGTATTCTGCACAGATTGTGTCTAAAAAAAGTTAAAAAATAAAAGACAAATGATTTATAAAACCATCAACCCCCACACCCACAAAAATATATTTATAAAAAACAAAACAAAAGATATCAAAAAAATAACCCAAAAAATATAAAAAAACAAAATAATCCAAAACCCCCCTCCCATTAGCCATAACTAAACATTGCTTGTCAGCATAAGGCTGAAAGGCATAATATCCTGCCCTACAATAGCAGTGTAGTGTTTTATATGAGCGATCTGAAGATCGCTGGTGAACGCCCTATTGTAGGATTAGTTTAAAAAGTTCAAAAAATGAAAAAGAAACGGTTGATAAAATAAAAAAGAGATAAAAAACTCTCTAACAATATTTAAAAAAAGAAACTATATAGAATTGTGTTTAAAAATAAATCTACAATAAAACCCCTGCATAATACACTATCATCTTCGTGCAGTGTATTATTATATGAGCTATCGAAATATTGCTGGTTAACGCCCCTTTATCAAAATAGTTAGAAAGTTATAAATGTAAAAAAGGTTGATGAAATAATTAAAAAATAATAACCCGGCCCCACAAAAACATCCCTTTAAAATGAAATTTTTTGGATCAAATATACAATTCAGAATAAAGAAAAAAAATATCCCCAAAATGTTATCAAAACATTTCATAATTAAAAGGCATACATTCCCATTATATAGTTAGCTGTTGTTTATAATATAAACATTTTAAATAAAATATTTAATTAAAAAATATCAAAAATATACATCATATTTTAAGTTAAAAAGAAACATGTAGTTCCCAGTGTGTTCCATCTTTTGTTTGTTTCTTTTTCTTATGCAGTTTCATAATTCCTGAGAAAAGTAGTTATGGCCCTAGAGTGTTATATATATTAGCATCTGTAGCATGTATCAGGAGCATGTTATCATACCTGTGTCTTTTTACAGGTGACTGATGTCCAGCGAGAAGGTGAACGTGACATATACGCCCGTCAGCTGCAAGAAAGGAACCACGAGACAGGTAATTAATATTTATATTAATTACTGATAACAATCAGGCTAGATGTAAAATCTAGACCTGCAGAGATTTCATAGTCTCTCTCTTATACATGAAGATATATGTGTTGTTAATAAGTATATCGTCTATGGACAGCTTCTCATATAACACAACCATATCTCAGGTACAGAGATTAGGAACATGTATGATCCTTTTTCTCTTTTTTTTAATTTGTAGGAATCCCCTTTTTCAATACTCTATAGAATAGACTGCACTGACTGCAGAGTTTACAAGTTTACGTTAGACTGTGGGCTGACTGACCTCAGACTTAAGACTTAACTGTACTAAGTAAAAAAAAATCTATATTCCTTTTTATTTTACTTCAAATATATAATTATAGTCATACACTATAGCCATAATAACTGATAGCCTGTTAATATAATGCTGAAGGGCATAATACACTGCACTTTAATACTAGTGCATTGTATTTTATAAGTGATATGAAGATCGCTGTTAAAAGGTCCCCTTTATAAAAATTTAAATGCTAGGTTCACATTGAGGAATTTCCAGCCGGAATAACTATTGACGGAGGTTCCACGGGTGCATTGCCATCCCCATAGATGGCAATGTATTCTGCATGAATAATATCTAAAAAAAAAAAGTTAAAAATAAACAATTGATAAAATAATTAACCCCGACCCCTACAAAATTATACACATATATATATATATATATATATACATATATATATATATATATATATATATATGTGTGTGTATAAAGATATAAAAAAAAAACAATCCAACAAATATAAAAAATAACCCAACCCTCCCTTTACATTAACCATAATTAAACATTGGCTGTCAACATAATGCTGACAGCTATAATACACTGCACTGTAATACTAGTGCAATGTATTCTATGGGCGATCAGTAGATTGCTGGTAAAAGACCTCTCTTGGGATAAAAAAAAAGAACAAAAAACAACAAGTTAAAAAACTAATTAAACATAACACCCTTAAAAAACATTAAAAAAGAGAATATTTGTTTAAAACACACAATAAAACCCATGACAAAACCTTAACCATAAATTGTCTTTTAGAATAATGCCGAGAGGCATAAGACACTGTCATACTACTGCAGTTAATATATGAGCTGTCGAAAGATTGCTGCTTTAAGTCCCTTAATGGGAATAGTTAAAAACTAAGACGCAAAACAAGGTTAATGAAATAATTTTAAAAAATCTAAATCTCCGCCTCACCAAAAACATGCCTTTAAAAACATATTTTGTATCAAATATTAAATTAAGAAAAAACAATATATAGATATGCCCAAAAAACTTTATAACCCCATAAACAAAACTGACAATAGCCATAATCATACACCTCCTGTCAGCATGATGTTGAGAGGCATAATACACTGCACTAAGATAGTAGTGCAGTGTTTCATAGAAACGATCAGATCAGTGGTGAAAGGTCGCTCTTTTATGGGAAAAACAAAAATAGAAAGGCTGAAATGCTATAAAAAATTAATAAATAAAAAAAGTAAATAAATAAAACTGACTATGCCATGGTAATACATAGCCTGTAAACATAATGCTAAAATGCAGAATACACTGCACTTTAATTCCAGAGCAGTGTATTATATGAGCGATCAGAAGATTGCCGTTGATTGTCCTCTTTAAAAAATACTTAAAGGCTAGGATCCCACTCAGGAATTTCAATCCGGAATATTTATGGACAGATATTCCATGCGAACATTCACGTCCTCATAAATGGCAATGTATTCTGCTCAGATTGTGTCTAAAAAAAAGTTAAAAAATAAAAGACAAATGATTTATAAAACCATCAACCCCCACACCCACAAAAAATATATTTATAAAAAACAAAACAAAAGATATAAAAAAATAACCCAAAAAATATAAAAAAACAAAATAATCCAAAACCCCCCTCCCATTAGCCATAACTAAACATTGCTTGTCAGCATAAGGCTGAAAGGCATAATATCCTGCCCTACAATAGCAGTGTAGTGTTTTATATGAGCGATCTGAAGATCGCTGGTGAACGCCCTCTTGTAGGATTAGTTTAAAAAGTTCAAAAAATGAAAAAGAAACGGTTGATAAAATAAAAAAGAAATAAAAAAACTCTCTAACAATATTTAAAAAAAGAAACTATATAGAATTGTGTTTAAAAAAAAATCTACAATAAAACCCCTGCATAATACACTATCATACTCATGCAGTGTATTATTATATGAGCTATCGAAATATCGCTGGTTAACGCCCCTTTATCAAAATAGTTAGAAAGTTATAAATGTAAAAAAGGTTGATGAAATAATTAAAAAATAACAACCCGGCCCCACAAAAACATCCCTTTAAAATGAAATTTTTTGGATCAAATATACAATTCAGAATAAAGAAAAAAAAATCCCCAAAATGTTATCAAAACATTTAATAATTAAAAGGCATACATTCCCATTATATAGTTAGCTGTTGTTTATAATATAAACATTTTAAATAAAATATTCAATTAAAAAATATCAAAAATATACATCATATTTTAAGTTAAAAAGAAACATGTAGTTCCCAGTGTGTTCCATCTTTTGTTTGTTTCTTTTTCTTATGCAGTTTCATAATTCCTGAGATAAGTAGTTATGGCCCTAGAGTGTTATATATATTAGCGTCTGTAGCATGTATCAGGAGCATGTTATCATACCTGTGTCTTTTTACAGGTGACTGATGTCCAGCGAGAAGGTGAACGTGACATATACGCCCGTCAGCTGCAAGAAAGGAACCTAAGAGACAGGTAATTAATATTTATATTAATTACTGATAACAATCAGGCTAGATGTAAAATCTAGACCTGCAGAGATTTCATAGTCTCTCTCTTATACATGAAGATATATGTGTTGTTAATAAGTATATCGTCTATGGACAGCTTCTCATATAACACAACCATATCTCAGGTACAGAGATTAGGAACATGTATGATCCTTTTTCTCTTTTTTTTATTTGTAGGAATCCCCTTTTTCAATACTCTATAGAATAGACTGCACTGACTGCAGAGTTTACAAGTTTACTTTAGACTGTGGGCTGACTGACCTCAGACTTAAGACTTAACTGTACTAAGTAAAAAAAATCTATATTCCTTTTTATTTTACTTCAAATATATAATTATAGTCATACACTATAGCCATAATAACTGATAGCCTGTTAATATAATGCTGAAGGGCATAATACACTGCACTTTAATACTAGTGCATTGTATTTTATAAGTGATATGAAGATCGCTGTTAAAAGGTCCCCTTTATAAAAATTTAAATGCTAGGTTCACATTGAGGAATTTCCAGCCGGAATAACTATTGACGGAGGTTCCACGGGTGCATTGCCATCCCCATAGATGGCAATGTATTCTGCATGAATAATATCTAAAAAAAAAAAGTTAAAAATAAACAATTTATAAAATAATTAACCCCGACCCCTACAAAATTATACATATATATATATATATATATATATATATATATATATATGTGTGTGTGTATAAAGAAATAAAAAAAAAAACAATCCAACAAATATAAAAAATAACCCAACCCTCCCTTTACATTAACCATAATTAAACATTGGCTGTCAACATAATGCTGACAGCTATAATACACTGCACTGTAATACTAGTGCAATGTATTCTATGGGCGATCAGTAGATTGCTGGTAAAAGCCCTCTCTTGGGATAAAAAAAAAAAGAACAAAAAACAACAAGTTAAAAAACTAATTAAACATAACACCCTTAAAAAACATTAAAAAAGAGAATATTTGTTTAAAACACACAATAAAACCCATGACAAAACCTTAACCATAAATTGTCTTTTAGAATAATGCCGAGAGGCATAAGACACTGTCATACTACTGCAGTTAATATATGAGCTGTCGAAAGATTGCTGCTTTAAGTCCCTTAATGGGAATAGTTAAAAACTAATAAGATGCAAAACAAGGTTAATGAAATCATTTTAAAAAATCTAAATCTCCGCCTCACCAAAAACATGCCTTTAAAAACATATTTTGTATCAAATATTAAATTAAGAAAAAACAATATATAGATATGCCCAAAAAACTTTATAACCCCATAAACAAAAACTGACGATAGCCATAATCATACACCTCCTGTCAGCATGATGTTGAGAGGCATAATACACTGCACTAAGATAGTAGTGCAGTGTTTCATAGAAACGATCAGATCAGTGGTGAAAGGTCGCTCTTTTATGGGAAAAACAAAAATAGAAAGGCTGAAATGCTATAAAAAATTAATAAATAAAAAAAGTAAATAAATAAAACATACTATGCCATGGTAATACATAGCCTGTAAACATAATGCTAAAATGCAGAATACACTGCACTTTAATTCCAGAGCAGTGTATTATATGAGCGATCAGTAGATCGCCGTTGATTGTCCTCTTTAAAAAATACTTAAAGGCTAGGATCCCACTCAGGAATTTCAATCCGGAATATTTATGGACAGATATTCCATGCGAACATTCACGTCCTCATAAATGGCAATGTATTCTGCACAGATTGTGTCTAAAAAAAGTTAAAAAATAAAAGACAAATGATTTATAAAACCATCAACCCCCACACCCACAAAAATATATTTATAAAAAACAAAACAAAAGATATCAAAAAAAATAACCCAAAAAATATAAAAAAAACAAAATAATCCAAAACCCCCCTCCCATTAGCCATAACTAAACATTGCTTGTCAGCATAAGGCTGAAAGGCATAATATCCTGCCCTACAATAGCAGTGTAGTGTTTTATATGAGCGATTTGAAGATCGCTGGTGAACGCCCTATTGTAGGATTAGTTTAAAAAGTTCAAAAAATGAAAAAGAAACGGTTGATAAAATAAAAAAGAGATAAAAAACTCTCTAACAATATTTAAAAAAAGAAACTATATAGAATTGTGTTTAAAAATAAATCTACAATAAAACCCCTGCATAATACACTATCATCTTCGTGCAGTGTATTATTATATGAGCTATCGAAATATTGCTGGTTAACGCCCCTTTATCAAAATAGTTAGAAAGTTATAAATGTAAAAAAGGTTGATGAAATAATTAAAAAATAATAACCCGGCCCCACAAAAACATCCCTTTAAAATGAAATTTTTTGGATCAAATATACAATTCAGAATAAAGAAAAAAAATATCCCCAAAATGTTATCAAAACATTTCATAATTAAAAGGCATACATTCCCATTATATAGTTAGCTGTTGTTTATAATATAAACATTTTAAATAAAATATTTAATTAAAAAATATCAAAAATATACATCATATTTTAAGTTAAAAAGAAACATGTAGTTCCCAGTGTGTTCCATCTTTTGTTTGTTTCTTTTTATTATGCAGTTTCATAATTCCTGAGAAAAGTAGTTATGGCCCTAGAGTGTTATATATATTAGCATCTGTAGCATGTATCAGGAGCATGTTATCATACCTGTGTCTTTTTACAGGTGACTGATGTCCAGCGAGAAGGTGAACGTGACATATACGCCCGTCAGCTGCAAGAAAGGAACCACGAGACAGGTAATTAATATTTATATTAATTACTGATAACAATCAGGCTAGATGTAAAATCTAGACCTGCAGAGATTTCATAGTCTCTCTCTTATACATGAAGATATATGTGTTGTTAATAAGTATATCGTCTATGGACAGCTTCTCATATAACACAACCATATCTCAGGTACAGAGATTAGGAACATGTATGATCCTTTTTCTCTTTTGTTTAATTTGTAGGAATCCCCTTTTTCAATACTCTATAGAATAGACTGCACTGACTGCAGAGTTTACAAGTTTACGTTAGACTGTGGGCTGACTGACCTCAGACTTAAGACTTAACTGTACTAAGTAAAAAAAAATCTATATTCCTTTTTATTTTACTTCAAATATATAATTATAGTCATACACTATAGCCATAATAACTGATAGCCTGTTAATATAATGCTGAAGGGCATAATACACTGCACTTTAATACTAGTGCATTGTATTTTATAAGTGATATGAAGATCGCTGTTAAAAGGTCCCCTTTATAAAAATTTAAATGCTAGGTTCACATTGAGGAATTTCCAGCCGGAATAACTATTGACGGAGGTTCCACGGGTGCATTGCCATCCCCATAGATGGCAATGTATTCTGCATGAATAATATCTAAAAAAAAAAAGTTAAAAATAAACAATTGATAAAATAATTAACCCCGACCCCTACAAAATTATACACATATATATATATATATATATATACATATATATATATATATATATATATATATATATATGTGTGTGTATAAAGATATAAAAAAAAAACAATCCAACAAATATAAAAAATAACCCAACCCTCCCTTTACATTAACCATAATTAAACATTGGCTGTCAACATAATGCTGACAGCTATAATACACTGCACTGTAATACTAGTGCAATGTATTCTATGGGCGATCAGTAGATTGCTGGTAAAAGACCTCTCTTGGGATAAAAAAAAGAACAAAAAACAACAAGTTAAAAAACTAATTAAACATAACACCCTTAAAAAACATTAAAAAAGAGAATATTTGTTTAAAACACACAATAAAACCCATGACAAAACCTTAACCATAAATTGTCTTTTAGAATAATGCCGAGAGGCATAAGACACTGTCATACTACTGCAGTTAATATATGAGCTGTCGAAAGATTGCTGCTTTAAGTCCCTTAATGGGAATAGTTAAAAACTAAGACGCAAAACAAGGTTAATGAAATAATTTTAAAAAATCTAAATCTCCGCCTCACCAAAAACATGCCTTTAAAAACATATTTTGTATCAAATATTAAATTAAGAAAAAACAATATATAGATATGCCCAAAAAACTTTATAACCCCATAAACAAAACTGACAATAGCCATAATCATACACCTCCTGTCAGCATGATGTTGAGAGGCATAATACACTGCACTAAGATAGTAGTGCAGTGTTTCATAGAAACGATCAGATCAGTGGTGAAAGGTCGCTCTTTTATGGGAAAAACAAAAATAGAAAGGCTGAAATGCTATAAAAAATTAATAAATAAAAAAAGTAAATAAATAAAACTGACTATGCCATGGTAATACATAGCCTGTAAACATAATGCTAAAATGCAGAATACACTGCACTTTAATTCCAGAGCAGTGTATTATATGAGCGATCAGAAGATTGCCGTTGATTGTCCTCTTTAAAAAATACTTAAAGGCTAGGATCCCACTCAGGAATTTCAATCCGGAATATTTATGGACAGATATTCCATGCGAACATTCACGTCCTCATAAATGGCAATGTATTCTGCTCAGATTGTGTCTAAAAAAAAGTTAAAAAATAAAAGACAAATGATTTATAAAACCATCAACCCCCACACCCACAAAAAATATATTTATAAAAAACAAAACAAAAGATATAAAAAAATAACCCAAAAAATATAAAAAAACAAAATAATCCAAAACCCCCCTCCCATTAGCCATAACTAAACATTGCTTGTCAGCATAAGGCTGAAAGGCATAATATCCTGCCCTACAATAGCAGTGTAGTGTTTTATATGAGCGATCTGAAGATCGCTGGTGAACGCCCTCTTGTAGGATTAGTTTAAAAAGTTCAAAAAATGAAAAAGAAACGGTTGATAAAATAAAAAAGAAATAAAAAAACTCTCTAACAATATTTAAAAAAAGAAACTATATAGAATTGTGTTTAAAAAAAAATCTACAATAAAACCCCTGCATAATACACTATCATACTCATGCAGTGTATTATTATATGAGCTATCGAAATATCGCTGGTTAACGCCCCTTTATCAAAATAGTTAGAAAGTTATAAATGTAAAAAAGGTTGATGAAATAATTAAAAAATAACAACCCGGCCCCACAAAAACATCCCTTTAAAATGAAATTTTTTGGATCAAATATACAATTCAGAATAAAGAAAAAAAAATCCCCAAAATGTTATCAAAACATTTAATAATTAAAAGGCATACATTCCCATTATATAGTTAGCTGTTGTTTATAATATAAACATTTTAAATAAAATATTCAATTAAAAAATATCAAAAATATACATCATATTTTAAGTTAAAAAGAAACATGTAGTTCCCAGTGTGTTCCATCTTTTGTTTGTTTCTTTTTCTTATGCAGTTTCATAATTCCTGAGATAAGTAGTTATGGCCCTAGAGTGTTATATATATTAGCGTCTGTAGCATGTATCAGGAGCATGTTATCATACCTGTGTCTTTTTACAGGTGACTGATGTCCAGCGAGAAGGTGAACGTGACATATACGCCCGTCAGCTGCAAGAAAGGAACCTAAGAGACAGGTAATTAATATTTATATTAATTACTGATAACAATCAGGCTAGATGTAAAATCTAGACCTGCAGAGATTTCATAGTCTCTCTCTTATACATGAAGATATATGTGTTGTTAATAAGTATATCGTCTATGGACAGCTTCTCATATAACACAACCATATCTCAGGTACAGAGATTAGGAACATGTATGATCCTTTTTCTCTTTTTTTTATTTGTAGGAATCCCCTTTTTCAATACTCTATAGAATAGACTGCACTGACTGCAGAGTTTACAAGTTTACTTTAGACTGTGGGCTGACTGACCTCAGACTTAAGACTTAACTGTACTAAGTAAAAAAAATCTATATTCCTTTTTATTTTACTTCAAATATATAATTATAGTCATACACTATAGCCATAATAACTGATAGCCTGTTAATATAATGCTGAAGGGCATAATACACTGCACTTTAATACTAGTGCATTGTATTTTATAAGTGATATGAAGATCGCTGTTAAAAGGTCCCCTTTATAAAAATTTAAATGCTAGGTTCACATTGAGGAATTTCCAGCCGGAATAACTATTGACGGAGGTTCCACGGGTGCATTGCCATCCCCATAGATGGCAATGTATTCTGCATGAATAATATCTAAAAAAAAAAAGTTAAAAATAAACAATTTATAAAATAATTAACCCCGACCCCTACAAAATTATACATATATATATATATATATATATATATATATATATATATATATGTGTGTGTGTATAAAGAAATAAAAAAAAAAACAATCCAACAAATATAAAAAATAACCCAACCCTCCCTTTACATTAACCATAATTAAACATTGGCTGTCAACATAATGCTGACAGCTATAATACACTGCACTGTAATACTAGTGCAATGTATTCTATGGGCGATCAGTAGATTGCTGGTAAAAGCCCTCTCTTGGGATAAAAAAAAAAAGAACAAAAAACAACAAGTTAAAAAACTAATTAAACATAACACCCTTAAAAAACATTAAAAAAGAGAATATTTGTTTAAAACACACAATAAAACCCATGACAAAACCTTAACCATAAATTGTCTTTTAGAATAATGCCGAGAGGCATAAGACACTGTCATACTACTGCAGTTAATATATGAGCTGTCGAAAGATTGCTGCTTTAAGTCCCTTA
This sequence comes from Hyla sarda, assembly GCF_029499605.1. Classification (NCBI taxonomy): domain Eukaryota; kingdom Metazoa; phylum Chordata; class Amphibia; order Anura; family Hylidae; genus Hyla; species Hyla sarda. The sequence goes on from NC_079194.1 coordinate 58,759,848, forward strand.
ATGGGAATAGTTAAAAACTAATAAGATGCAAAACAAGGTTAATGAAATCATTTTAAAAAATCTAAATCTCCGCCTCACCAAAAACATGCCTTTAAAAACATATTTTGTATCAAATATTAAATTAAGAAAAAACAATATATAGATATGCCCAAAAAACTTTATAACCCCATAAACAAAAACTGACGATAGCCATAATCATACACCTCCTGTCAGCATGATGTTGAGAGGCATAATACACTGCACTAAGATAGTAGTGCAGTGTTTCATAGAAACGATCAGATCAGTGGTGAAAGGTCGCTCTTTTATGGGAAAAACAAAAATAGAAAGGCTGAAATGCTATAAAAAATTAATAAATAAAAAAAGTAAATAAATAAAACATACTATGCCATGGTAATACATAGCCTGTAAACATAATGCTAAAATGCAGAATACACTGCACTTTAATTCCAGAGCAGTGTATTATATGAGCGATCAGTAGATCGCCGTTGATTGTCCTCTTTAAAAAATACTTAAAGGCTAGGATCCCACTCAGGAATTTCAATCCGGAATATTTATGGACAGATATTCCATGCGAACATTCACGTCCTCATAAATGGCAATGTATTCTGCACAGATTGTGTCTAAAAAAAGTTAAAAAATAAAAGACAAATGATTTATAAAACCATCAACCCCCACACCCACAAAAATATATTTATAAAAAACAAAACAAAAGATATCAAAAAAAATAACCCAAAAAATATAAAAAAAACAAAATAATCCAAAACCCCCCTCCCATTAGCCATAACTAAACATTGCTTGTCAGCATAAGGCTGAAAGGCATAATATCCTGCCCTACAATAGCAGTGTAGTGTTTTATATGAGCGATTTGAAGATCGCTGGTGAACGCCCTATTGTAGGATTAGTTTAAAAAGTTCAAAAAATGAAAAAGAAACGGTTGATAAAATAAAAAAGAGATAAAAAACTCTCTAACAATATTTAAAAAAAGAAACTATATAGAATTGTGTTTAAAAATAAATCTACAATAAAACCCCTGCATAATACACTATCATCTTCGTGCAGTGTATTATTATATGAGCTATCGAAATATTGCTGGTTAACGCCCCTTTATCAAAATAGTTAGAAAGTTATAAATGTAAAAAAGGTTGATGAAATAATTAAAAAATAATAACCCGGCCCCACAAAAACATCCCTTTAAAATGAAATTTTTTGGATCAAATATACAATTCAGAATAAAGAAAAAAAATATCCCCAAAATGTTATCAAAACATTTCATAATTAAAAGGCATACATTCCCATTATATAGTTAGCTGTTGTTTATAATATAAACATTTTAAATAAAATATTTAATTAAAAAATATCAAAAATATACATCATATTTTAAGTTAAAAAGAAACATGTAGTTCCCAGTGTGTTCCATCTTTTGTTTGTTTCTTTTTATTATGCAGTTTCATAATTCCTGAGAAAAGTAGTTATGGCCCTAGAGTGTTATATATATTAGCATCTGTAGCATGTATCAGGAGCATGTTATCATACCTGTGTCTTTTTACAGGTGACTGATGTCCAGCGAGAAGGTGAACGTGACATATACGCCCGTCAGCTGCAAGAAAGGAACCACGAGACAGGTAATTAATATTTATATTAATTACTGATAACAATCAGGCTAGATGTAAAATCTAGACCTGCAGAGATTTCATAGTCTCTCTCTTATACATGAAGATATATGTGTTGTTAATAAGTATATCGTCTATGGACAGCTTCTCATATAACACAACCATATCTCAGGTACAGAGATTAGGAACATGTATGATCCTTTTTCTCTTTTGTTTAATTTGTAGGAATCCCCTTTTTCAATACTCTATAGAATAGACTGCACTGACTGCAGAGTTTACAAGTTTACGTTAGACTGTGGGCTGACTGACCTCAGACTTAAGACTTAACTGTACTAAGTAAAAAAAAATCTATATTCCTTTTTATTTTACTTCAAATATATAATTATAGTCATACACTATAGCCATAATAACTGATAGCCTGTTAATATAATGCTGAAGGGCATAATACACTGCACTTTAATACTAGTGCATTGTATTTTATAAGTGATATGAAGATCGCTGTTAAAAGGTCCCCTTTATAAAAATTTAAATGCTAGGTTCACATTGAGGAATTTCCAGCCGGAATAACTATTGACGGAGGTTCCACGGGTGCATTGCCATCCCCATAGATGGCAATGTATTCTGCATGAATAATATCTAAAAAAAAAAAGTTAAAAATAAACAATTGATAAAATAATTAACCCCGACCCCTACAAAATTATACACACATATATATATATATATATATATATATATATATATATATGTGTATAAAGAAATAAAAAAAAAACAATCCAACAAATATAAAAAATAACCCAACCCTCCCTTTACATTAACCATAATTAAACATTGGCTGTCAACATAATGCTGACAGCTATAATACACTGCACTGTAATACTAGTGCAATGTATTCTATGGGCGATCAGTAGATTGCTGGTAAAAGCCCTCTCTTGGGATAAAAAAAAGAACAAAAAACAACAAGTTAAAAAACTAATTAAACATAACACCCTTAAAAAACATTAAAAAAGAGAATATTTGTTTAAAACACACAATAAAACCCATGACAAAACCTTAACCATAAATTGTCTTTTAGAATAATGCCGAGAGGCATAAGACACTGTCATACTACTGCAGTTAATATATGAGCTGTCGAAAGATTGCTGCTTTAAGTCCCTTAATGGGAATAATTAAAAACTAAGACGCAAAACAAGGTTAATGAAATAATTTTAAAAAATCTAAATCTCCGCCTCACCAAAAACATGCCTTTAAAAACATATTTTGTATCAAATATTAAATTAAGAAAAAACAATATATAGATATGCCCAAAAAACTTTATAACTCCATAAACAAAAACTGACAATAGCCATAATCATACACCTCCTGTCAGCATGATGTTGAGAGGCATAATACACTGCACTAAGATAGTAGTGCAGTGTTTCATAGAAACGATCAGATCAGTGGTGAAAGGTCGCTCTTTTATGGGAAAAACAAAAATAGAAAGGCTGAAATGCTATAAAAAATTAATAAATAAAAAAAGTTAATAAATAAAACTGACTATGCCATGGTAATACATAGCCTGTAAACATAATGCTAAAATGCAGAATACACTGCACTTTAATTCCAGAGCAGTGTATTATATGAGCGATCAGAACATCGCCGTTGATTGTCCTCTTTAAAAAATACTTAAAGGCTAGGATCCCACTCAGGAATTTCAATCCGGAATATTTATGGACAGATATTCCATGCGAACATTCACGTCCTCATAAATGGCAATGTATTCTGCTCAGATTGTGTCTAAAAAAAAGTTAAAAAATAAAAGACAAATGATTTATAAAACCATCAACCCCCACACCCACAAAAAATATATTTATAAAAAACAAAACAAAAGATATAAAAAAATAACCCAAAAAATATAAAAAAACAAAATAATCCAAAACCCCCCTCCCATTAGCCATAACTAAACATTGCTTGTCAGCATAAGGCTGAAAGGCATAATATCCTGCCCTACAATAGCAGTGTAGTGTTTTATATGAGCGATCTGAAGATCGCTGGTGAACGCCCTCTTGTAGGATTAGTTGAAAAAGTTCAAAAAATGAAAAAGAAACGGTTGATAAAATAAAAAAGAAATAAAAAAACTCTCTAACAATATTTAAAAAAAGAAACTATATAGAATTGTGTTTAAAAAAAAATCTACAATAAAACCCCTGCATAATACACTATCATACTCATGCAGTGTATTATTATATGAGCTATCGAAATATCGCTGGTTAACGCCCCTTTATCAAAATAGTTAGAAAGTTATAAATGTAAAAAAGGTTGATGAAATAATTAAAAAATAACAACCCGGCCCCACAAAAACATCCCTTTAAAATGAAATTTTTTGGATCAAATATACAATTCAGAATAAAGAAAAAAAAAATCCCCAAAATGTTATCAAAACATTTAATAATTAAAAGCATACATTCCCATTATATAGTTAGCTGTTGTTTATAATATAAACATTTTAAATAAAATATTCAATTAAAAAATATCAAAAATATACATCATATTTTAAGTTAAAAAGAAACATGTAGTTCCCAGTGTGTTCCATCTTTTGTTTGTTTCTTTTTCTTATGCAGTTTCATTATTCCTGAGATAAGTAGTTATGGCCCTAGAGTGTTATTTATATTAGCGTCTGTAGCATGTATCAGGAGCATGTTATCATACCTGTGTCTTTTTACAGGTGACTGATGTCCAGCGAGAAGGTGAACGTGACATATACGCCCGTCAGCTGCAAGAAAGGAACCACGAGACAGGTAATTAATATTTATATTAATTACTGATAACAATCAGGCTAGATGTAAAATCTAGACCTGCAGAGATTTCATAGTCTCTCTCTTATACATGAAGATATATGTGTTGTTAATAAGTATATCGTCTATGGACAGCTTCTCATATAACACAACCATATCTCAGGTACAGAGATTAGGAACATGTATGATCCTTTTTCTCTTTTTTTTTAATTTGTAGGAATCCCCTTTTTCAATACTCTATAGAATAGACTGCACTGACTGCAGAGTTTACAAGTTTACTTTAGACTGTGGGCTGACTGACCTCAGACTTAAGACTTAACTGTACTAAGTAAAAAAAATCTATATTCCTTTTTATTTTACTTCAAATATATAATTATAGTCATACACTATAGCCATAATAACTGATAGCCTGTTAATATAATGCTGAAGGGCATAATACACTGCACTTTAATACTAGTGCATTGTATTTTATAAGTGATATGAAGATCGCTGTTAAAAGGTCCCCTTTATAAAAATTTAAATGCTAGGTTCACATTGAGGAATTTCCAGCCGGAATAACTATTGACGGAGGTTCCACGGGTGCATTGCCATCCCCATAGATGGCAATGTATTCTGCATGAATAATATCTAAAAAAAAAAAAGTTAAAAATAAACAATTTATAAACTAATTAACCCCGACCCCTACAAAATTATACACACACACATATATATATATATATATATATATATATATATATATATATATGTGTGTGTGTATAAAGAAATAAAAAAAAAACAATCCAACAAATATAAAAAATAACCCAACCCTCCCTTTACATTAACCATAATTAAACATTGGCTGTCAACATAATGCTGACAGCTATAATACACTGCACTGTAATACTAGTGCAATGTATTCTATGGGCGATCAGTAGATTGCTGGTAAAAGCCCTCTCTTGGGATAAAAAAAAAAGAACAAAAAACAACAAGTTAAAAAACTAATTAAACATAACACCCTTAAAAAACATTAAAAAAGAGAATATTTGTTTAAAACACACAATAAAACCCATGACAAAACCTTAACCATAAATTGTCTTTTAGAATAATGCCGAGAGGCATAAGACACTGTGATACTACTGCAGTTAATATATGAGCTGTCGAAAGATTGCTGCTTTAAGTCCCTTAATGGGAATAGTTAAAAACTAAGACGCAAAACAAGGTTAATGAAATAATTTTAAAAAATCTAAATCTCCGCCTCACCAAAAACATGCCTTTAAAAACATCTTTTGTATCAAATATTAAATTAAGAAAAAACAATATATAGATATGCCCAAAAAACTTTATAACCCCATAAACAAAAACTGACGATAGCCATAATCATACACCTCCTGTCAGCATGATGTTGAGAGGCATAATACACTGCACTAAGATAGTAGTGCAGTGTTTCATAGAAACGATCAGATCAGTGGTGAAAGGTCGCTCTTTTATGGGAAAAACAAAAATAGAAAGGCTGAAATGCTATAAAAAATTAATAAATAAAAAAAGTAAATAAATAAAACTGACTATGCCATGGTAATACATAGCCTGTAAACATAATGCTAAAATGCAGAATACACTGCACTTTAATTCCAGAGCAGTGTATTATATGAGCGATCAGAAGATCGCCGTTGATTGTCCTCTTTAAAAAATACTTAAAGGCTAGGATCCCACTCAGGAATTTCAATCCGGAATATTTATGGACAGATATTCCATGCGAACATTCACGTCCTCATAAATGGCAATGTATTCTGCACAGATTGTGTCTAAAAAAAAGTTAAAAAATAAAAGACAAATGATTTATAAAACCATCAACCCCCACACCCACAAAAAATATATTTATAAAAAAACAAAACAAAAGATATTAAAAAAAATAACCCAAAAAATATAAAAAAAACAAAATAATCCAAAACCCCCCTCCCATTAGCCATAACTAAACATTGCTTGTCAGCATAAGGCTGAAAGGCATAATATCCTGCCCTACAATAGCAGTGTAGTGTTTTATATGAGCGATCTGAAGATCGCTGGTGAACGCCCTCTTGTAGGATTAGTTTAAAAAGTTCAAAAAATGAAAAAGAAACGGTTGATAAAATAAAAAAGAAATAAAAAACTCTCTAACAATATTTAAAAAAAGAAACTATATAGAATTGTGTTTAAAAAAAAAATCTACAATAAAACCCCTGCATAATACACTATCATACTCATGCAGTGTATTATTATATGAGCTATCGAAATATCGCTGGTTAACGCCCCTTTATCAAAATAGTTAGAAAGTTATAAATGTAAAAAAGGTTGATGAAATAATTAAAAAATAACAACCCGGCCCCACAAAAACATCCCTTTAAAATGAAATTTTTTGGATCAAATATACAATTCAGAATAAAGAAAAAAAAATCCCCAAAATGTTATCAAAACATTTCATAATTAAAAGGCATACATTCCCATTATATAGTTAGCTGTTGTTTATAATATAAACATTTTAAATAAAATATTCAATTAAAAAATATCAAAAATATACATCATATTTTAAGTTAAAAAGAAACATGTAGTTCCCAGTGTGTTCCATCTTTTGTTTGTTTCTTTTTCTTATGCAGTTTCATAATTCCTGAGATAAGTAGTTATGGCCCTAGAGTGTTATATATATTAGCGTCTGTAGCATGTATCAGGAGCATGTTATCATACCTGTGTCTTTTTACAGGTGACTGATGTCCAGCGAGAAGGTGAACGTGACATATACGCCCGTCAGCTGCAAGAAAGGAACCACGAGACAGGTAATTAATATTTATATTAATTACTGATAACAATCAGGCTAGATGTAAAATCTAGACCTGCAGAGATTTCATAGTCTCTCTCTTATACATGAAGATATATGTGTTGTTAATAAGTATATCGTCTATGGACAGCTTCTCATATAACACAACCATATCTCAGGTACAGAGATTAGGAACATGTATGATCCTTTTTCTCTTTTTTTTTATTTGTAGGAATCCCCTTTTTCAATACTCTATAGAATAGACTGCACTGACTGCAGAGTTTACAAGTTTACTTTAGACTGTGGGCTGACTGACCTCAGACTTAAGACTTAACTGTACTAAGTAAAAAAAAAACTATATTCCTTTTTATTTTACTTCAAATATATAATTATAGTCATACACTATAGCCATAATAACTGATAGCCTGTTAATATAATGCTGAAGGGCATAATACACTGCACTTTAATACTAGTGCATTGTATTTTATAAGTGATATGAAGATTGCTGTTAAAAGGTCCCCTTTATAAAAATTTAAATGCTAGGTTCACATTGAGGAATTTCCAGCCGGAATAACTATTGACGGAGGTTCCACGGGTGCATTGCCATCCCCATAGATGGCAATGTATTCTGCATGAATAATATCTAAAAAAAAAAGTTAAAAATAAACAATTTATAAAATAATTAACCCCGACCCCTACAAAATTATACATATATATATATATATATATATATATATATATATATGTGTGTGTGTGTATAAAGAAATAAAAAAAAAATAATCCAACAAATATAAAAAATAACCCAACCCTCCCTTTACATTAACCATAATTAAACATTGGCTGTCAACATAATGCTGACAGCTATAATACACTGCACTGTTATACTAGTGCAATGTATTCTATGGGCGATCAGTAGATTGCTGGTAAAAGCCCTCTCTTGGGATAAAAAAAAAGAACAAAAAACTAAACAAGTTAAAAAACTAATTAAACATAACACCCTTAAAAAACATTAAAAAAGTGAATATTTGTTTAAAAACACACAATAAAACCCATGACAAAACCTTAACCATAAATTGTCTTTTAGAATAATGCTGAGAGGCATAAGACACTGTCATACTACAGCAGTTAATATATGAGCTGTCGAAAGATTGCTGCTTTAAGTCCCTTAATGGGAATAGTTAAAAACTAAGACGCAAAACAAGGTTAATGAAATAATTTTAAAAAATCTAAATCTCCACCTCACCAAAAACATGCCTTTAAAAACATATTTTGTATCAAATATTAAATTAAGAAAAAACAATATATAGATATGCCCAAAAAACTTTATAACCACACAAACAAAAACTGACATTAGCCATAATCATACACCTCCTGTCAGCATGATGTTGAGAGGCATAATACACTGCACTAAGATAGTAGTGCAGTGTTTCATAGAAACGATCAGATCAGGGGTGAAAGGTCGCTCTTTTATGGGAAAAACAAAAATAGAAAGGCTGAAATGCTATAAAAAATTAATAAATAAAAAAAGTAAATAAATAAAACTGACTATGCCATGGTAATACATAGCCTGTAAACATAATGCTAAAATGCAGAATACACTGCACTTTAATTCCAGAGCAGTGTATTATATGAGCAATCAGTAGATCGCCGTTGATTGTCCTCTTTAAAAAATACTTAAAGGCTAGGATCCCACTCAGGAATTTCAATCCGGAATATTTATGGACAGATATTCCATGCGAACATTCACATCCTCATAAATGGCAATGTATTCTGCACAGATTGTGTCTAAAAAAAAGTTAAAAAATAAAAGACAAATGATTTATAAAACCATCAACCCCCACACCCACAAAAATATATTTATAAAAAACAAAACAAAAGATATAAAAAAAATAACCCAAAAAATATAAAAAAACAACATAATCCAAAACCCCCCTCCCATTAGCCATAACTAAACATTGCTTGTCAGCATAAGGCTGAAAGGCATAATATCCTGCCCTACAATAGCAGTGTAGTGTTTTATATGAGCGATCTGAAGATTGCTGGTGAACGCCCTATTGTAGGATTAGTTTAAAAAGTTCAAAAAATGAAAAAGAAACGGTTGATAAAATAAAAAAGAGATAAAAAACTCTCTAACAATATTTAAGAAAAGAAACTATATAGAATTGTGTTTAAAAATAAATCTACAATAAAACCCCTGCATAATACACTATCATACTCGTGCAGTGTATTATAAAATGAGCTATCGAAATATCGCTGGTTAACGCCCCTTTATCAAAATAGTTAGAAAGTTATAAATGTAAAAAAGGTTGATGAAATAATTAAAAAATAATAACCCGGCCCCACAAAAACATCCCTTTAAAATGAAATTTTTTGGATCAAATATACAATTCAGAATAAAGAAAAAAAAATCCCCAAAATGTTATCAAAACATTTCATAATTAAAAGGCATACATTCCCATTATATAGTTAGCTGTTGTTTATAATATAAACATTTTAAATAAAATATTTAATTAAAAAATATCAAAAATATACATCATATTTTAAGTTAAAAAGAAACATGTAGTTCCCAGTGTGTTCCATCTTTTGTTTGTTTCTTTTTCTTATGCAGTTTCATTATTCCTGAGATAAGTAGTTATGGCCCTAGAGTGTTATATATATTAGCGTCTGTAGCATGTATCAGGAGCATGTTATCATACCTGTGTCTTTTTACAGGTGACTGATGTCCAGCGAGAAGGTGAACGTGACATATACGCCCGTCAGCTGCAAGAAAGGAACCACGAGACAGGTAATTAATATTTATATTAATTACTGATAACAATCAGGCTAGATGTAAAATCTAGACCTGCAGAGATTTCATAGTCTCTCTCTTATACATGAAGATATATGTGTTGTTAATAAGTATTTCGTCTATGGACAGCTTCTCATATAACACAACCATATCTCAGGTACAGAGATTAGGAACATGTATGATCCTTTTTCTCTTTTTTTTAATTTGTAGGAATCCCCTTTTTCAATACTCTATAGAATAGACTGCACTGACTGCAGAGTTTACAAGTTTACTTTAGACTGTGGGCTGACTGACCTCAGACTTAAGCCTTAACTGTACTAAGTTAAAAAAATCTATATTCCTTTTTATTTTACTTCAAATATATAATTATAGTCATACACTATAGCCATAATAACTGATAGCCTGTTAATATAATGCTGAAGGGCATAATACACTGCACTTTAATACTAGTGCATTGTATTTTATAAGTAAAATGAAGATCGCTGTTAAAAGGTCCCCTTTATAAAAATTTAAATGCTAGGTTAACATTGAGGAATTTCCAGCCGGAATAACTATTGACGGAGGTTCCATGGGTGCATTGCCATCCCCATAGATGGCAATGTATTCTGCATGAATAATATAAAAAAAAAAAAGTTAAAAATAAACAATTTATAAAATAATTAACCCCGACCCCTACAAAATTATACACATAATTATATATATATATATATATATATATAGATGTGTGTGTATAAAGAAAAAAATAATAATAATCCAACAAATATAAAAAATAACCCAACCCTCCCTTTACATTAACCATAATTAAACATTGGCTGTCAACATAATGCTGACAGCTATAATACACTGCACTGTAATACTAGTGCAATGTATTCTATGGGCGATCAGTAGATTGCTGGTAAAAGCCCTCTCTTGGGATAAAAAAAAAGAACAAAAAACAACAAGTTAAAAAACTAATTAAACATAACACCCTTAAAAAACATTAAAAAAGAGAATATTTGTTTAAAACACACAATAAAACCCATGACAAAACCTTAACCATAAATTGTCTTTTAGAATAATGCCGAGAGGCATAAGACACTGTCATACTACTGCAGTTAATATATGAGCTGTCGAAAGATTGCTGCTTTAAGTCCCTTAATGGGAATAGTTAAAAACTAAGACGCAAAACAAGGTTAATGAAATAATTTTAAAAAATCTAAATCTCCGCCTCACCAAAAACATGCCTTTAAAAACATATTTTGTATCAAATATTAAATTAAGAAAAAACAATATATAGATATGCCCAAAAAACTTTATAACCCCATAAACAAAAACTGACGATAGCCATAATCATACACCTCCTGTCAGCATGATGTTGAGAGGCATAATACACTGCACTAAGATAGTAGTGCAGTGTTTCATAGAAACTATCAGATCAGTGGTGAAAGGTCGCTCTTTTATGGGAAAAACAAAAATAGAAAGGCTGAAATGCTATAAAAAATTAATAAATAAAAAAAGTAAATAAATAAAACTGACTATGCCATGGTAATACATAGCCTGTAAACATAATGCTAAAATGCAGAATACACTGCACTTTAATTCCAGAGCAGTGTATTATATGAGCGATCAGAAGATCGCCGTTGATTGTCCTCTTTAAAAAATACTTAAAGGCTAGGATCCCACTCAGGAATTTCAATCCGGAATATTTATGGACAGATATTCCATGCGAACATTCACGTCCTCATAAATGACAATGTATTCTGCACAGATTGTGTCTAAAAAAAAGTTAAAAAATAAAAGACAAATGATTTATAAAACCATCAACCCCCACACCCACAAAAAATATATTTATAAAAAACAAAACAAAAGATATAAAAAAAAATAACCCAAAAAATATAAAAAAAAAAAATAATCCAAAACCCCCCTCCCATTAGCCATAACTAAACATTGCTTGTCAGCATAAGGCTGAAAGGCATAATATCCTGCCCTACAATAGCAGTGTAGTGTTTTATATGAGCGATCTGAAGATCGCTGGTGAACGCCCTCTTGTAGGATTAGTTTAAAAAGTTCAAAAAATGAAAGAGAAACGGTTGATAAAATAAAAAAGAAATCAAAAAACTCTCTAACAATATTTAAAAAAAGAAACTATATAGAATTGTGTTTAAAAAAAAATCTACAATAAAACCCCTGCATAATACACTATCATACTCATGCAGTGTATTATTATATGAGCTATCGAAATATCGCTGGTTAACGCCCCTTTATCAAAATAGTTAGAAAGTTATAAATGTAAAAAAGGTTGATGAAATAATTAAAAAATAACAACCCGGCCCCACAAAAACATCCCTTAAAAATGAAATTTTTTGGATCAAATATACAATTCAGAATAAAGAAAAAAAAAATCCCCAAAATGTTATCAAAACATTTAATAATTAAAAGGCATACATTCCCATTATATAGTTAGCTGTTGTTTATAATATAAACATTTTAAATAAAATATTCAATTAAAAAATATCAAAAATATACATCATATTTTAAGTTAAAAAGAAACATGTAGTTCCCAGTGTGTTCCTTCTTTTGTTTGTTTCTTTTTCTTATGCAGTTTCATTATTCCTGAGATAAGTAGTTATGGCCCTAGAGTGTTATATATATTAGCGTCTGTAGCATGTATCAGGAGCATGTTATCATACCTGTGTCTTTTTACAGGTGACTGATGTCCAGCGAGAAGGTGAACGTGACATATACGCCCGTCAGCTGCAAGAAAGGAACCACGAGACAGGTAATTAATATTTATATTAATTACTGATAACAATCAGGCTAGATGTAAAATCTAGACCTGCAGAGATTTCATAGTCTCTCTCTTATACATGAAGATATATGTGTTGTTAATAAGTATATCGTCTATGGACAGCTTCTCATATAACACAACCATATCTCAGGTACAGAGATTAGGAACATGTATGATCCTTTTTCTCTTTTTTGTTTAATTTGTAGGAATCCCCTTTTTCAATACTCTATAGAATAGACTGCACTGACTGCAGAGTTTACAAGTTTACTTTAGACTGTGGGCTGACTGACCTCAGACTTAAGACTTAACTGTACTAAGTAAAAAAAATCTATATTCCTTTTTATTTTACTTCAAATATATAATTATAGTCATACACTATAGCCATAATAACTGATAGCCTGTTAATATAATGCTGAAGGGCATAATACACTGCACTTTAATACTAGTGCATTGTATTTTATAAGTGATATGAAGATCGCTGTTAAAAGGTCCCCTTTATAAAAATTTAAATGCTAGGTTCACATTGAGGAATTTCCAGCCGGAATAACTATTGACGGAGGTTCCACGGGTGCATTGCCATCCCCATAGATGGCAATTTATTCTGCATGAATAATATCTAAAAAAAAAAGTTAAAAATAAACAATTTATAAAATAATTAACCCCGACCCCTACAAAATTATACACATATATATATATATATATATATATATATATATATATATGTGTGTGTGTGTATAAAGAAATTAAAAAAAAATAATCCAACAAATATAAAAAATAACCCAACCCTCCCTTTACATTAACCATAATTAAACATTGGCTGTCAACATAATGCTGACAGCTATAATACACTGCACTGTTATACTAGTGCAATGTATTCTATGGGCGATCAGTAGATTGCTGGTAAAAGCCCTCTATTGGGATAAAAAAAAAGAACAAAAAACTAAACAAGTTAAAAAACTAATTAAACATAACACCCTTAAAAAACATTTAAAAAGTGAATATTTGTTTAAAATACACAATAAAACCCATGACAAAACCTTAACCATAAATTGTCTTTTAGAATAATGCTGAGAGGCATAAGACACTGTCATACTACAGCAGTTAATATATGAGCTGTCGAAAGATTGCTGCTTTAAGTCCCTTAATGGGAATAGTTAAAAACTAAGACGCAAAACAAGGTTAATGAAATAATTTTAAAAAATCTAAATCTCCACCTCACCAAAAACATGCCTTTAAAAACATATTTTGTATCAAATATTAAATTAAGAAAAAACAATATATAGATATGCCCAAAAAACGTTATAACCCCACAAACAAAAACTGACAATAGCCATAATCATACACCTCCTGTCAGCATGATGTTGAGAGGCATAATACACTGCACTAAGATAGTAGTGCAGTGTTTCATAGAAACGATCAGATCAGGGGTGAAAGGTCGCTCTTTTATGGGAAAAACAAAAATAGAAAGGCTGAAATGCTATAAAAAATTAATAAATAAAAAAAGTAAATAAATAAAACTGACTATGCCATGGTAATACATAGCCTATAAACATAATGCTAAAATGCAGAATACACTGCACTTTAATTCCAGAGCAGTGTATTATATGAGCAATCAGTAGATCGCCGTTGATTGTCCTCTTTAAAAAATACTTAAAGGCTAGGATCCCACTCAGGAATTTCAATCCGGAATATTTATGGACAGATATTCCATGCGAACATTCACGTCCTCATAAATGGCAATGTATTCTGCACAGATTGTGTCTAAAAAAAAGTTAAAAAATAAAAGACAAATGATTTATAAAACCATCAACCCCCACACCCACAAAAAATATATTTATAAAAAACAAAACAAAAGATATTAAAAAAAATAACCCAAAAAATATAAAAAAACAAAATAATCCAAAACCCCCCTCCCATTAGCCATAACTAAACATTGCTTGTCAGCATAAGGCTGAAAGGCATAATATCCTGCCCTACAATAGCAGTGTAGTGTTTTATATGAGCGATCTGAAGATCGCTGGTGAACGCCCTCTTGTAGGATTAGTTTAAAAAGTTCAAAAAATGAAAAGGAAACGGTTGATAAAATAAAAAAGAAATAAAAAAACTCTCTAACAATATTTAAAAAAAGAAACTATATAGAATTGTGTTTAAAAAAAAATCTACAATAAAACCCCTGCATAATACACTATCATACTCATGCAGTGTATTATTATATGAGCTATCGAAATATCGCTGGTTAACGCCCCTTTATCAAAATAGTTAGAAAGTTATAAATGTAAAAAAGGTTGATGAAATAATTAAAAAATAACAACCCGGCCCCACAAAAACATCCCTTTAAAATGAAATTTTTTGGATCAAATATACAATTCAGAATAAAGAAAAAAAAATCCCCAAAATGTTATCAAAACATTTCATAATTAAAAGGCATACATTCCCATTATATAGTTAGCTGTTGTTTATAATATAAACATTTTAAATAAAATATTCAATTAAAAAATATCAAAAATATACATCATATTTTAAGTTAAAAAGAAACATGTAGTTCCCAGTGTGTTCCATCTTTTGTTTGTTTCTTTTTCTTATGCAGTTTCATAATTCCTGAGATAAGTAGTTATGGCCCTAGAGTGTTATATATATTAGCGTCTGTAGCATGTATCAGGAGCATGTTATCATACCTGTGTCTTTTTACAGGTGACTGATGTCCAGCGAGAAGGTGAACGTGACATATACGCCCGTCAGCTGCAAGAAAGGAACCACGAAACAGGTAATTAATATTTATATTAATTACTGATAACAATCAGGCTAGATGTAAAATCTAGACCTGCAGAGATTTCATAGTCTCTCTCTTATACATGAAGATATATGTGTTGTTAATAAGTATTTCGTCTATGGACAGCTTCTCATATAACACAACCATATCTCAGGTACAGAGATTAGGAACATGTATGATCCTTTTTCTCTTTTTTTTAATTTGTAGGAATCCCCTTTTTCAATACTCTATAGAATAGACTGCACTGACTGCAGAGTTTACAAGTTTACTTTAGACTGTGGGCTGACTGACCTCAGACTTAAGCCTTAACTGTACTAAGTTAAAAAAATCTATATTCCTTTTTATTTTACTTCAAATATATAATTATAGTCATACACTATAGCCATAATAACTGATAGCCTGTTAATATAATGCTGAAGGGCATAATACACTGCACTTTAATACTAGTGCATTGTATTTTATAAGTGATATGAAGATCGCTGTTAAAAGGTCCCCTTTATAAAAATTTTAATGCTAGGTTCACATTGAGGAATTTCCAGCCGGAATAACTATTGACGGAGGTTCCACGGGTGCATAGCCATCCCCATAGATGGCAATGTATTCTGCATGAATAATATAAAAAAAAAAAGTTAAAAATAAACAATTTATAAAATAATTAACCCCGACCCCTACAAAATTATACATATGTATATATATATATATATATATATATATGTGTGTGTGTGTGTGTGTATAAAGAAATAAAAAAAAAAATCCAACAAATATAAAAAATAACCCAACCCTCCCTTTACATTAACCATAATTAAACATTGGCTGTCAACATAATGCTGACAGCTATAATACACTGCACTGTAATACTAGTGCAATGTATTCTATGGGCGATCAGTAGATTGCTGGTAAAAGCCCTCTCTTGGGATAAAAAAAAAGAACAAAAAACAACAAGTTAAAAAACTAATTAAACATGACACCCTTAAAAAACATTAAAAAAGAGAATATTTGTTTAAAACACACAATAAAACCCATGACAAAACCTTAACCATAAATTGTCTTTTAGAATAATGCCGAGAGGCATAAGACACTGTCATACTACTGCAGTTAATATATGAGCTGTCGAAAGATTGCTGCTTTAAGTCCCTTAATGGGAATAGTTAAAAACTAAGACGCAAAACAAGGTTAATGAAATAATTTTAAAAAATCTAAATCTCCGCCTCACCAAAAACATGCCTTTAAAAACATATTTTGTATCAAATATTAAATTAAGAAAAAACAATATATAGAAATGCCCAAAAAACTTTATAACCCCATAAACAAAAACTGACGATAGCTATAATCATACACCTCCTGTCAGCATGATGTTGAGAGGCATAATACACTGCACTAAGATAGTAGTGCAGTGTTTCATAGAAACGATCAGATCAGTGATGAAAGGTCGCTCTTTTATGGGAAAAACAAAAATAGAAAGGCTGAAATGCTATAAAAAATTAATAAATAAAAAAAGTAAATAAATAAAACTGACTATGCCATGGTAATACATAGCCTGTAAACATAATGCTAAAATGCAGAATACACTGCACTTTAATTCCAGAGCAGTGTATTATATGAGCGATCAGAAGATCGCCGTTGATTGTCCTCTTTAAAAAATACTTAAAGGCTAGGATCCCACTCAGGAATTTCAATCCGGAATATTTATGGACAGATATTCCATGCGAACATTCACGTCCTCATAAATGGCAATGTATTCTGCACAGATTGTGTCTAAAAAAAAGTTAAAAAATAAAAGACAAATGATTTATAAAACCATCAACCCCCACACCCACAAAAATATATTTATAAAAAACAAAACAAAAGATATTAAAAAAAATAACCCAAAAAATATAAAAAAACAAAATAATCCAAAACCCCCCTCCCATTAGCCATAACTAAACATTGCTTGTCAGCATAAGGCTGAAAGGCATAATATCCTGCCCTACAATAGCAGTGTAGTGTTTTATATGAGCGATCTGAAGATCGCTGGTGAACGCCCTCTTGTAGGATTAGTTTAAAAAGTTCAAAAAATGAAAAGGAAACGGTTGATAAAATAAAAAAGAAATAAAAAAACTCTCTAACAATATTTAAAAAAAGAAACTATATAGAATTGTGTTTAAAAAAAAATCTACAATAAAACCCCTGCATAATACACTATCATACTCATGCAGTGTATTATTATATGAGCTATCGAAATATCGCTGGTTAACGCCCCTTTATCAAAATAGTTAGAAAGTTATAAATGTAAAAAAGGTTGATGAAATAATTAAAAAATAACAACCCGGCCCCACAAAAACATCCCTTTAAAATGAAATTTTTTGGATCAAATATACAATTCAGAATAAAGAAAAAAAAATCCCCAAAATGTTATCAAAACATTTCATAATTAAAAGGCATACATTCCCATTATATAGTTAGCTGTTGTTTATAATATAAACATTTTAAATAAAATATTCAATTAAAAAATATCAAAAATATACATCATATTTTAAGTTAAAAAGAAACATGTAGTTCCCAGTGTGTTCCATCTTTTGTTTGTTTCTTTTTCTTATGCAGTTTCATAATTCCTGAGATAAGTAGTTATGGCCCTAGAGTGTTATATATATTAGCGTCTGTAGCATGTATCAGGAGCATGTTATCATACCTGTGTCTTTTTACAGGTGACTGATGTCCAGCGAGAAGGTGAACGTGACATATACGCCCGTCAGCTGCAAGAAAGGAATCACGAGACAGGTAATTAATATTTATATTAATTACTGATAACAATCAGGCTAGATGTAAAATCTAGACCTGCAGAGATTTCATAGTCTCTCTCTTATACATGAAGATATATGTGTTGTTAATAAGTATATCGTCTATGGACAGCTTCTCATATAACACAACCATATCTCAGGTACAGAGATTAGGAACATGTATGATCCTTTTTCTCTTTTTTTTAATTTGTAGGAATCCCCTTTTTCAATACTCTATAGAATAGACTGCACTGACTGCAGAGTTTACAAGTTTACTTTAGACTGTGGGCTGACTGACCTCAGACTTAAGCCTTAACTGTACTAAGTTAAAAAAATCTATGTTCCTTTTTATTTTACTTCAAATATATAATTATAGTCATACACTATAGCCATAATAACTGATAGCCTGTTAATATAATGCTGAAGGGCATAATACACTGCACTTTAATACTAGTGCATTGTATTTTATAAGTGATATGAAGATCGCTGTTAAAAGGTCCCCTTTATAAAAATTTAAATGCTAGGTTCACATTGAGGAATTTCCAGCCGGAATAACTATTGACGGAGGTTCCACGGGTGCATTGCCATCCCCATAGATGGCAATGTATTCTGCATGAATAATATCTAAAAAAAAAAAGTTAAAAATAAACAATTTATAAAATAATTAACCCCGACCCCTACAAAATTATACATATATATATATATATATATATATATATATATATGTGTGTGTGTATAAAGAAATAAAAAAAAAACAATCCAACAAATATAAAAAATAACCCAACCCTCCCTTTACATTAACCATAATTAAACATTGGCTGTCAACATAATGCTGACAGCTATAATACACTGCACTGTAATACTAGTGCAATGTATTCTATGGGCGATCAGTAGATTGCTGGTAAAAGCCCTCTCTTGGGATAAAAAAAAAAAGAACAAAAAACAACAAGTTAAAAAACTAATTAAACATAACACCCTTAAAAAACATTAAAAAGAGAATATTTGTTTAAAACACACAATAAAACCCATGACAAAACCTTAACCATAAATTGTCTTTTAGAATAATGCCGAGAGGCATAAGACACTGTCATACTACTGCAGTTAATATATGAGCTGTCGAAAGATTGCTGCTTTAAGTCCCTTAATGGGAATAGTTAAAAACTAATAAGATGCAAAACAAGGTTAATGAAATCATTTTAAAAAATCTAAATCTCCGCCTCACCAAAAACATGCCTTTAAAAACATATTTTGTATCAAATATTAAATTAAGAAAAAACAATATATAGATATGCCCAAAAAACTTTATAACCCCATAAACAAAAACTGACGATAGCCATAATCATACACCTCCTGTCAGCATGATGTTGAGAGGCATAATACACTGCACTAAGCTAGTAGTGCAGTGTTTCATAGAAACGATCAGATCAGTGGTGAAAGGTCGCTCTTTTATGGGAAAAACAAAAATAGAAAGGCTGAAATGCTATAAAAAATTAATAAATAAAAAAAGTAAATAAATAAAACATACTATGCCATGGTAATACATAGCCTGTAAACATAATGCTAAAATGCAGAATACACTGCACTTTAATTCCAGAGCAGTGTATTATATGAGCGATCAGTAGATCGCCGTTGATTGTCCTCTTTAAAAAATACTTAAAGGCTAGGATCCCACTCAGGAATTTCAATCCGGAATATTTATGGACAGATATTCCATGCGAACATTCACGTCCTCATAAATGGCAATGTATTCTGCACAGATTGTGTCTAAAAAAAGTTAAAAAATAAAAGACAAATGATTTATAAAACCATCAACCCCCACACCCACAAAAATATATTTATAAAAAACAAAACAAAAGATATCAAAAAAAATAACCCAAAAAATATAAAAAAACAAAATAATCCAAAACCCCCCTCCCATTAGCCATAACTAAACATTGCTTGTCAGCATAAGGCTGAAAGGCATAATATCCTGCCCTACAATAGCAGTGTAGTGTTTTATATGAGCGATCTGAAGATCGCTGGTGAACGCCCTATTGTAGGATTAGTTTAAAAAGTTCAAAAAATGAAAAAGAAACGGTTGATAAAATAAAAAAGAGATGAAAAACTCTCTAACAATATTTAAAAAAAGAAACTATATAGAATTGTGTTTAAAAATAAATCTACAATAAAACCCCTGCATAATACACTATCATCTTCGTGCAGTGTATTATTATATGAGCTATCGAAATATTGCTGGTTAACGCCCCTTTATCAAAATAGTTAGAAAGTTATAAATGTAAAAAAGGTTGATGAAATAATTAAAAAATAATAACCCGGCCCCACAAAAACATCCCTTTAAAATGAAATTTTTTGGATCAAATATACAATTCAGAATAAAGAAAAAAAATATCCCCAAAATGTTATCAAAACATTTCATAATTAAAAGGCATACATTCCCATTATATAGTTAGCTGTTGTTTATAATATAAACATTTTAAATAAAATATTTAATTAAAAAATATCAAAAATATACATCATATTTTAAGTTAAAAAGAAACATGTAGTTCCCAGTGTGTTCCATCTTTTGTTTGTTTCTTTTTCTTATGCAGTTTCATAATTCCTGAGAAAAGTAGTTATGGCCCTAGAGTGTTATATATATTAGCATCTGTAGCATGTATCAGGAGCATGTTATCATACCTGTGTCTTTTTACAGGTGACTGATGTCCAGCGAGAAGGTGAACGTGACATATACGCCCGTCAGCTGCAAGAAAGGAACCACGAGACAGGTAATTAATATTTATATTAATTACTGATAACAATCAGGCTAGATGTAAAATCTAGACCTGCAGAGATTTCATAGTCTCTCTCTTATACATGAAGATATATGTGTTGTTAATAAGTATATCGTCTATGGACAGCTTCTCATATAACACAACCATATCTCAGGTACAGAGATTAGGAACATGTATGATCCTTTTTCTCTTTTTTTTAATTTGTAGGAATCCCCTTTTTCAATACTCTATAGAATAGACTGCACTGACTGCAGAGTTTACAAGTTTACGTTAGACTGTGGGCTGACTGACCTCAGACTTAAGACTTAACTGTACTAAGTAAAAAAAAATCTATATTCCTTTTTATTTTACTTCAAATATATAATTATAGTCATACACTATAGCCATAATAACTGATAGCCTGTTAATATAATGCTGAAGGGCATAATACACTGCACTTTAATACTAGTGCATTGTATTTTATAAGTGATATGAAGATCGCTGTTAAAAGGTCCCCTTTATAAAAATTTAAATGCTAGGTTCACATTGAGGAATTTCCAGCCGGAATAACTATTGACGGAGGTTCCACGGGTGCATTGCCATCCCCATAGATGGCAATGTATTCTGCATGAATAATATCTAAAAAAAAAAAGTTAAAAATAAACAATTGATAAAATAATTAACCCCGACAACTACAAAATTATACACACACATATATATATATATATATATATATATATATATATGTGTGTATAAAGAAATAAAAAAAAACAATCCAACAAATATAAAAAATAACCCAACCCTCCCTTTACATTAACCATAATTAAACATTGGCTGTCAACATAATGCTGACAGCTATAATACACTGCACTGTAATACTAGTGCAATGTATTCTATGGGCGATCAGTAGATTGCTGGTAAAAGCCCTCTCTTGGGATAAAAAAAAGAACAAAAAACAACAAGTTAAAAAACTAATTAAACATAACACCCTTAAAAAACATTAAAAAAGAGAATATTTGTTTAAAACACACAATAAAACCCATGACAAAACCTTAACCATAAATTGTCTTTTAGAATAATGCCGAGAGGCATAAGACACTGTCATACTACTGCAGTTGATATATGAGCTGTCGAAAGATTGCTGCTTTAAGTCCCTTAATGGGAATAGTTAAAAACTAAGACGCAAAACAAGGTTAATGAAATAATTTTAAAAAATCTAAATCTCCGCCTCACCAAAAACATGCCTTTAAAAACATATTTTGTATCAAATATTAAATTAAGAAAAAACAATATATAGATATGCCCAAAAAACTTTATAACCCCATAAACAAAAACTGACAATAGCCATAATCATACACCTCCTGTCAGCATGATGTTGAGAGGCATAATACACTGCACTAAGATAGTAGTGCAGTGTTTCATAGAAACGATAGGATCAGTGGTGAAAGGTCGCTCTTTTATGGGAAAAACAAAAATAGAAAGGCTGAAATGCTATAAAAAATTAATAAATAAAAAAAGTAAATAAATAAAACTGACTATGCCATGGTAATACATAGCCTGTAAACATAATGCTAAAATGCAGAATACACTGCACTTTAATTCCAGAGCAGTGTATTATATGAGCGATCAGAAGATCGCCGTTGATTGTCCTCTTTAAAAAATACTTAAAGGCTAGGATCCCACTCAGGAATTTCAATCCGGAATATTTATGGACAGATATTCCATGCGAACATTCACGTCCTCATAAATGGCAATGTATTCTGCTCAGATTGTGTCTAAAAAAAAGTTAAAAAATAAAAGACAAATGATTCATAAAACCATCAACCCCCACACCCACAAAAAATATATTTATAAAAAGCAAAACAAAAGATATAAAAAAATAACCCAAAAAATATAAAAAAACAAAATAATCCAAAACCCCCCTCCCATTAGCCATAACTAAACATTGCTTGTCAGCATAAGGCTGAAAGGCATAATATCCTGCCCTACAATAGCAGTGTAGTGTTTTATATGAGCGATCTGAAGATCGCTGGTGAACGCCCTCTTGTAGGATTAGTTGAAAAAGTTCAAAAAATGAAAAGGAAACGGTTGATAAAATAAAAAAGAAATAAAAAAACTCTCTAACAATATTTATAAAAAGAAACTATATAGAATTGTGTTTAAAAAAAAATCTACAATAAAACCCCTGCATAATACACTATCATACTCATGCAGTGTATTATTATATGAGCTATCGAAATATCGCTGGTTAACGCCCCTTTATCAAAATAGTTAGAAAGTTATAAATGTAAAAAAGGTTGATGAAATAATTAAAAAATAACAACCCGGCCCCACAAAAACATCCCTTTAAAATGAAATTTTTTGGATCAAATATACAATTCAGAATAAAGAAAAAAAAATCCCCAAAATGTTATCAAAACATTTAATAATTAAAAGGCATACATTCCCATTATATAGTTAGCTGTTGTTTATAATATAAACATTTTAAATAAAATATTCAATTAAAAAATATCAAAAATATACATCATATTTTAAGTTAAAAAGAAACATGTAGTTCCCAGTGTGTTCCATCTTTTGTTTGTTTCTTTTTCTTATGCAGTTTCATTATTCCTGAGATAAGTAGTTATGGCCCTAGAGTGTTATTTATATTAGCGTCTGTAGCATGTATCAGGAGCATGTTATCATACCTGTGTCTTTTTACAGGTGACTGATGTCCAGCGAGAAGGTGAACGTGACATATACGCCCGTCAGCTGCAAGAAAGGAACCACGAGACAGGTAATTAATATTTATATTAATTACTGATAACAATCAGGCTAGATGTAAAATCTAGACCTGCAGAGATTTCATAGTCTCTCTCTTATACATGAAGATATATGTGTTGTTAATAAGTATATCGTCTATGGACAGCTTCTCATATAACACAACCATATCTCAGGTACAGAGATTAGGAACATGTATGATCCTTTTTCTCTTTTTTTTAATTTGTAGGAATCCCCTTTTTCAATACTCTATAGAATAGACTGCACTGACTGCAGAGTTTACAAGTTTACTTTAGACTGTGGGCTGACTGACCTCAGACTTAAGACTTAACTGTACTAAGTAAAAAAAATCTATATTCCTTTTTATTTTACTTCAAATATATAATTATAGTCATACACTATAGCCATAATAACTGATAGCCTGTTAATATAATGCTGAAGGGCATAATACACTGCACTTTAATACTAGTGCATTGTATTTTATAAGTGATATGAAGATCGCTGTTAAAAGGTCCCCTTTATAAAAATTTAAATGCTAGGTTCACATTGAGGAATTTCCAGCCGGAATAACTATTGACGGAGGTTCCACAGGTGCATTGCCATCCCCATAGATGGCAATGTATTCTGCATGAATAATATCTAAAAAAAAAAAAGTTAAAAATAAACAATTTATAAACTAATTAACCCCGACCCCTACAAAATTATACACACACACATATATATATATATATATATATATATATATATATGTGTGTGTGTATAAAGAAATAAAAAAAAAACAATCCAACAAATATAAAAAATAACCCAACCCTCCCTTTACATTAACCATAATTAAACATTGGCTGTCAACATAATGCTGACAGCTATAATACACTGCACTGTAATACTAGTGCAATGTATTCTATGGGCGATCAGTAGATTGCTGGTAAAAGCCCTCTCTTGGGATAAAAAAAAAAGAACAAAAAACAACAAGTTAAAAAACTAATTAAACATAACACCCTTAAAAAACATTAAAAAAGAGAATATTTGTTTAAAACACACAATAAAACCCATGACAAAACCTTAACCATAAATTGTCTTTTAGAATAATGCCGAGAGGCATAAGACACTGTGATACTACTGCAGTTAATATATGAGCTGTCGAAAGATTGCTGCTTTAAGTCCCTTAATGGGAATAGTTAAAAACTAAGACGCAAAACAAGGTTAATGAAATAATTTAAAAAAATCTAAATCTCCGCCTCACCAAAAACATGCCTTTAAAAACATATTTTGTATCAAATATTAAATTAAGAAAAAACAATATATAGATATGCCCAAAAAACTTTATAACCCCATAAACAAAAACTGACGATAGCCATAATCATACACCTCCTGTCAGCATGATGTTGAGAGGCATAATACACTGCACTAAGATAGTAGTGCAGTGTTTCATAGAAACGATCAGATCAGTGGTGAAAGGTCGCTCTTTTATGGGAAAAACAAAAATAGAAAGGCTGAAATGCTATAAAAAATTAATAAATAAAAAAGTAAATAAATAAAACTGACTATGCCATGGTAATACATAGCCTGTAAACATAATGCTAAAATGCAGAATACACTGCACTTTAATTCCAGAGCAGTGTATTATATGAGCGATCAGAAGATCGCCGTTGATTGTCCTCTTTAAAAAATACTTAAAGGCTAGGATCCCACTCAGGAATTTCAATCCGGAATATTTATGGACAGATATTCCATGCGAACATTCACGTCCTCATAAATGGCAATGTATTCTGCACAGATTGTGTCTAAAAAAAAGTTAAAAAATAAAAGACAAATGATTTATAAAACCATCAACCCCCACACCCACAAAAAATATATTTATAAAAAAACAAAACAAAAGATATTAAAAAAAATAACCCAAAAAATATAAAAAAAACAAAATAATCCAAAACCCCCCTCCCATTAGCCATAACTAAACATTGCTTGTCAGCATAAGGCTGAAAGGCATAATATCCTGCCCTACAATAGCAGTGTAGTGTTTTATATGAGCGATCTGAAGATCGCTGGTGAACGCCCTCTTGTAGGATTAGTTTAAAAAGTTCAAAAAATGAAAAAGAAACGGTTGATAAAATAAAAAAGAAATAAAAAACTCTCTAACAATATTTAAAAAAAGAAACTATATAGAATTGTGTTTAAAAAAAAAATCTACAATAAAACCCCTGCATAATACACTATCATACTCATGCAGTGTATTATTATATGAGCTATCGAAATATCGCTGGTTAACGCCCCTTTATCAAAATAGTTAGAAAGTTATAAATGTAAAAAAGGTTGATGAAATAATTAAAAAATAACAACCCGGCCCCACAAAAACATCCCTTTAAAATGAAATTTTTTGGATCAAATATACAATTCAGAATAAAGAAAAAAAAATCCCCAAAATGTTATCAAAACATTTCATAATTAAAAGGCATACATTCCCATTATATAGTTAGCTGTTGTTTATAATATAAACATTTTAAATAAAATATTCAATTAAAAAATATCAAAAATATACATCATATTTTAAGTTAAAAAGAAACATGTAGTTCCCAGTGTGTTCCATCTTTTGTTTGTTTCTTTTTCTTATGCAGTTTCATAATTCCTGAGATAAGTAGTTATGGCCCTAGAGTGTTATATATATTAGCGTCTGTAGCATGTATCAGGAGCATGTTATCATACCTGTGTCTTTTTACAGGTGACTGATGTCCAGCGAGAAGGTGAACGTGACATATACGCCCGTCAGCTGCAAGAAAGGAACCACGAGACAGGTAATTAATATTTATATTAATTACTGATAACAATCAGGCTAGATGTAAAATCTAGACCTGCAGAGATTTCATAGTCTCTCTCTTATACATGAAGATATATGTGTTGTTAATAAGTATATCGTCTATGGACAGCTTCTCATATAACACAACCATATCTCAGGTACAGAGATTAGGAACATGTATGATCCTTTTTCTCTTTTTTTTTATTTGTAGGAATCCCCTTTTTCAATACTCTATAGAATAGACTGCACTGACTGCAGAGTTTACAAGTTTACTTTAGACTGTGGGCTGACTGACCTCAGACTTAAGACTTAACTGTACTAAGTTAAAAAAAAACTATATTCCTTTTTATTTTACTTCAAATATATAATTATAGTCATACACTATAGCCATAATAACTGATAGCCTGTTAATATAATGCTGAAGGGCATAATACACTGCACTTTAATACTAGTGCATTGTATTTTATAAGTGATATGAAGATTGCTGTTAAAAGGTCCCCTTTATAAAAATTTAAATGCTAGGTTCACATTGAGGAATTTCCAGCCGGAATAACTATTGACGGAGGTTCCACGGGTGCATTGCCATCCCCATAGATGGCAATGTATTCTGCATGAATAATATCTAAAAAAAAAAGTTAAAAATAAACAATTTATAAAATAATTAACCCCGACCCCTACAAAATTATATATATATATATATATATATATATATATATGTGTGTGTGTGTATAAAGAAATAAAAAAAAAATAATCCAACAAATATAAAAAATAACCCAACCCTCCCTTTACATTAACCATAATTAAACATTGGCTGTCAACATAATGCTGACAGCTATAATACACTGCACTGTTATACTAGTGCAATGTATTCTATGGGCGATCAGTAGATTGCTGGTAAAAGCCCTCTCTTGGGATAAAAAAAAAGAACAAAAAACTAAACAAGTTAAAAAACTAATTAAACATAACACCCTTAAAAAACATTAAAAAAGTGAATATTTGTTTAAAACACACAATAAAACCCATGACAAAACCTTAACCATAAATTGTCTTTTAGAATAATGCTGAGAGGCATAAGACACTGTCATACTACAGCAGTTAATATATGAGCTGTCGAAAGATTGCTGCTTTAAGTCCCTTAATGGGAATAGTTAAAAACTAAGACGCAAAACAAGGTTAATGAAATAATTTTAAAAAATCTAAATCTCCACCTCACCAAAAACATGCCTTTAAAAACATATTTTGTATCAAATATTAAATTAAGAAAAAACAATATATAGATATGCCCAAAAAACTTTATAACCCCACAAACAAAAACTGACAATAGCCATAATCATACACCTCCTGTCAGCATGATGTTGAGAGGCATAATACACTGCACTAAGATAGTAGTGCAGTGTTTCATAGAAACGATCAGATCAGGGGTGAAAGGTCGCTCTTTTATGGGAAAAACAAAAATAGAAAGGCTGAAATGCTATAAAAAATTAATAAATAAAAAAAGTAAATAAATAAAACTGACTATGCCATGGTAATACATAGCCTGTAAACATAATGCTAAAATGCAGAATACACTGCACTTTAATTCCAGAGCAGTGTATTATATGAGCAATCAGTAGATCGCCGTTGATTGTCCTCTTTAAAAAATACTTAAAGGCTAGGATCCCACTCAGGAATTTCAATCCGGAATATTTATGGACAGATATTCCATGCGAACATTCACATCCTCATAAATGGCAATGTATTCTGCACAGATTGTGTCTAAAAAAAAGTTAAAAAAATAAAAGACAAATGATTTATAAAACCATCAACCCCCACACCCACAAAAATATATTTATAAAAAACAAAACAAAAGATATAAAAAAAATAACCCAAAAAATATAAAAAAACAACATAATCCAAAACCCCCCTCCCATTAGCCATAACTAAACATTGCTTGTCAGCATAAGGCTGAAAGGCATAATATCCTGCCCTACAATAGCAGTGTAGTGTTTTATATGAGCGATCTGAAGATTGCTGGTGAACGCCCTATTGTAGGATTAGTTTAAAAAGTTCAAAAAATGAAAAAGAAACGGTTGATAAAATAAAAAAGAGATAAAAAACTCTCTAACAATATTTAAGAAAAGAAACTATATAGAATTGTGTTTAAAAATAAATCTACAATAAAACCCCTGCATAATACACTATCATACTCGTGCAGTGTATTATAAAATGAGCTATCGAAATATCGCTGGTTAACGCCCCTTTATCAAAATAGTTAGAAAGTTATAAATGTAAAAAAGGTTGATGAAATAATTAAAAAATAATAACCCGGCCCCACAAAAACATCCCTTTAAAATGAAATTTTTTGGATCAAATATACAATTCAGAATAAAGAAAAAAAAATCCCCAAAATGTTATCAAAACATTTCATAATTAAAAGGCATACATTCCCATTATATAGTTAGCTGTTGTTTATAATATAAACATTTTAAATAAAATATTTAATTAAAAAATATCAAAAATATACATCATATTTTAAGTTAAAAAGAAACATGTAGTTCCCAGTGTGTTCCATCTTTTGTTTGTTTCTTTTTCTTATGCAGTTTCATAATTCCTGAGATAAGTAGTTATGGCCCTAGAGTGTTATATATATTAGCGTCTGTAGCATGTATCAGGAGCATGTTATCATACCTGTGTCTTTTTACAGGTGACTGATGTCCAGCGAGAAGGTGAACGTGACATATACGCCCGTCAGCTGCAAGAAAGGAACCACGAGACAGGTAATTAATATTTATATTAATTACTGATAACAATCAGGCTAGATGTAAAATCTAGACCTGCAGAGATTTCATAGTCTCTCTCTTATACATGAAGATATATGTGTTGTTAATAAGTATTCCGTCTATGGACAGCTTCTCATATAACACAACCATATCTCAGGTACAGAGATTAGGAACATGTATGATCCTTTTTCTCTTTTTTTTAATTTGTAGGAATCCCCTTTTTCAATACTCTATAGAATAGACTGCACTGACTGCAGAGTTTACAAGTTTACTTTAGACTGTGGGCTGACTGACCTCAGACTTAAGCCTTAACTGTACTAAGTTAAAAAAATCTATATTCCTTTTTATTTTACTTCAAATATATAATTATAGTCATACACTATAGCCATAATAACTGATAGCCTGTTAATATAATGCTGAAGGGCATAATACACTGCACTTTAATACTAGTGCATTGTATTTTATAAGTGATATGAAGATCGCTGTTAAAAGGTCCCCTTTATAAAAATTTAAATGCTAGGTTAACATTGAGGAATTTCCAGCCGGAATAACTATTGACGGAGGTTCCATGGGTGCATTGCCATCCCCATAGATGGCAATGTATTCTGCATGAATAATATAAAAAAAAAAAAGTTAAAAATAAACAATTTATAAAATAATTAACCCCGACCCCTACAAAATTATACACATAATATATATATATATATATATATATATATATATATATATATATATATATATATAGATGTGTGTGTATAAAGAAAAAAAAATAATAATCCAACAAATATAAAAAATAACCCAACCCTCCCTTTACATTAACCATAATTAAACATTGGCTGTCAACATAATGCTGACAGCTATAATACACTGCACTGTAATACTAGTGCAATGTATTCTATGGGCGATCAGTAGATTGCTGGTAAAAGCCCTCTCTTGGGATAAAAAAAAAGAACAAAAAACAACAAGTTAAAAAACTAATTAAACATAACACCCTTAAAAAACATTAAAAAAGAGAATATTTGTTTAAAACACACAATAAAACCCATGACAAAACCTTAACCATAAATTGTCTTTTAGAATAATGCCGAGAGGCATAAGACACTGTCATACTACTGCAGTTAATATATGAGCTGTCGAAAGATTGCTGCTTTAAGTCCCTTAATGGGAATAGTTAAAAACTAAGACGCAAAACAAGGTTAATGAAATAATTTTAAAAAATCTAAATCTCCGCCTCACCAAAAACATGCCTTTAAAAACATATTTTGTATCAAATATTAAATTAAGAAAAAACAATATATAGATATGCCCAAAAAACTTTATAACCCCATAAACAAAAACTGACGATAGCCATAATCATACACCTCCTGTCAGCATGATGTTGAGAGGCATAATACACTGCACTAAGATAGTAGTGCAGTGTTTCATAGAAACGATCAGATCAGTGGTGAAAGGTCGCTCTTTTATGGGAAAAACAAAAATAGAAAGGCTGAAATGCTATAAAAAATTAATAAATAAAAAAAGTAAATAAATAAAACTGACTATGCCATGGTAATACATAGCCTGTAAACATAATGCTAAAATGCAGAATACACTGCACTTTAATTCCAGAGCAGTGTATTATATGAGCGATCAGAAGATCGCCGTTGATTGTCCTCTTTAAAAAATACTTAAAGGCTAGGATCCCACTCAGGAATTTCAATCCGGAATATTTATGGACAGATATTCCATGCGAACATTCACGTCCTCATAAATGACAATGTATTCTGCACAGATTGTGTCTAAAAAAAAGTTAAAAAATAAAAGACAAATGATTTATAAAACCATCAACCCCCACACCCACAAAAAATATATTTATAAAAAACAAAACAAAAGATATAAAAAAAAATAACCCAAAAAATATAAAAAAACAAAATAATCCAAAACCCCCCTCCCATTAGCCATAACTAAACATTGCTTGTCAGCATAAGGCTGAAAGGCATAATATCCTGCCCTACAATAGCAGTGTAGTGTTTTATATGAGCGATCTGAAGATCGCTGGTGAACGCCCTCTTGTAGGATTAGTTTAAAAAGTTCAAAAAATGAAAGAGAAACGGTTGATAAAATAAAAAAGAAATAAAAAAACTCTCTAACAATATTTAAAAAAAGAAACTATATAGAATTGTGTTTAAAAAAAAATCTACAATAAAACCCCTGCATAATACACTATCATACTCATGCAGTGTATTATTATATGAGCTATCGAAATATCGCTGGTTAACGCCCCTTTATCAAAATAGTTAGAAAGTTATAAATGTAAAAAAGGTTGATGAAATAATTAAAAAATAACAACCCGGCCCCACAAAAACATCCCTTTAAAATGAAATTTTTTGGATCAAATATACAATTCAGAATAAAGAAAAAAAAAATCCCCAAAATGTTATCAAAACATTTAATAATTAAAAGGCATACATTCCCATTATATAGTTAGCTGTTGTTTATAATATAAACATTTTAAATAAAATATTCAATTAAAAAATATCAAAAATATACATCATATTTTAAGTTAAAAAGAAACATGTAGTTCCCAGTGTGTTCCTTCTTTTGTTTGTTTCTTTTTCTTATGCAGTTTCATTATTCCTGAGATAAGTATTTATGGCCCTAGAGTGTTATATATATTAGCGTCTGTAGCATGTATCAGGAGCATGTTATCATACCTGTGTCTTTTTACAGGTGACTGATGTCCAGCGAGAAGGTGAACGTGACATATACGCCCGTCAGCTGCAAGAAAGGAACCACGAGACAGGTAATTAATATTTATATTAATTACTGATAACAATCAGGCTAGATGTAAAATCTAGACCTGCAGAGATTTCATAGTCTCTCTCTTATACATGAAGATATATGTGTTGTTAATAAGTATATCGTCTATGGACAGCTTCTCATATAACACAACCATATCTCAGGTACAGAGATTAGGAACATGTATGATCCTTTTTCTCTTTTTTGTTTAATTTGTAGGAATCCCCTTTTTCAATACTCTATAGAATAGACTGCACTGACTGCAGAGTTTACAAGTTTACTTTAGACTGTGGGCTGACTGACCTCAGACTTAAGACTTAACTGTACTAAGTAAAAAAAATCTATATTCCTTTTTATTTTACTTCAAATATATAATTATAGTCATACACTATAGCCATAATAACTGA
This sequence comes from Hyla sarda, assembly GCF_029499605.1. NCBI lineage: Eukaryota > Metazoa > Chordata > Amphibia > Anura > Hylidae > Hyla > Hyla sarda. Next base: position 58,792,322 of record NC_079194.1, read on the forward strand.
TAGCCTGTTAATATAATGCTGAAGGGCATAATACACTGCACTTTAATACTAGTGCATTGTATTTTATAAGTGATATGAAGATCGCTGTTAAAAGGTCCCCTTTATAAAAATTTAAATGCTAGGTTCACATTGAGGAATTTCCAGCCGGAATAACTATTGACGGAGGTTCCACGGGTGCATTGCCATCCCCATAGATGGCAATTTATTCTGCATGAATAATATCTAAAAAAAAAAAGTTAAAAATAAACAATTTATAAAATAATTAACCCCGACCCCTACAAAATTATACACATATATATATATATATATATATATATATATATATATATGTGTGTGTGTATAAAGAAATAAAAAAAAAATAATCCAACAAATATAAAAAATAACCCAACCCTCCCTTTACATTAACCATAATTAAACATTGGCTGTCAACATAATGCTGACAGCTATAATACACTGCACTGTTATACTAGTGCAATGTATTCTATGGGCGATCAGTAGATTGCTGGTAAAAGCCCTCTCTTGGGATAAAAAAAAAGAACAAAAAACTAAACAAGTTAAAAAACTAATTAAACATAACACCCTTAAAAAACATTTAAAAAGTGAATATTTGTTTAAAATACACAATAAAACCCATGACAAAACCTTAACCATAAATTGTCTTTTAGAATAATGCTGAGAGGCATAAGACACTGTCATACTACAGCAGTTAATATATGAGCTGTCGAAAGATTGCTGCTTTAAGTCCCTTAATGGGAATAGTTAAAAACTAAGACGCAAAACAAGGTTAATGAAATAATTTTAAAAAATCTAAATCTCCACCTCACCAAAAACATGCCTTTAAAAACATATTTTGTATCAAATATTAAATTAAGAAAAAACAATATATAGATATGCCCAAAAAACTTTATAACCCCACAAACAAAAACTGACAATAGCCATAATCATACACCTCCTGTCAGCATGATGTTGAGAGGCATAATACACTGCACTAAGATAGTAGTGCAGTGTTTCATAGAAACGATCAGATCAGGGGTGAAAGGTCGCTCTTTTATGGGAAAAACAAAAATAGAAAGGCTGAAATGCTATAAAAAATTCATAAATAAAAAAAGTAAATAAATAAAACTGACTATGCCATGGTAATACATAGCCTGTAAACATAATGCTAAAATGCAGAATACACTGCACTTTAATTCCAGAGCAGTGTATTATATGAGCAATCAGTAGATCGCCGTTGATTGTCCTCTTTAAAAAATACTTAAAGGCTAGGATCCCACTCAGGAATTTCAATCCGGAATATTTATGGACAGATATTCCATGCGAACATTCACATCCTCATAAATGGCAATGTATTCTGCACAGATTGTGTCTAAAAAAAAGTTAAAAAATAAAAGACAAATGATTTATAAAACCATCAACCCCCACACCCACAAAAATATATTTATAAAAAACAAAACAAAAGATATAAAAAAAATAACCCAAAAAATATAAAAAAACAACATAATCCAAAACCCCCCTCCCATTAGCCATAACTAAACATTGCTTGTCAGCATAAGGCTGAAAGGCATAATATCCTGCCCTACAATAGCAGTGTAGTGTTTTATATGAGCGATCTGAAGATTGCTGGTGAACGCCCTATTGTAGGATTAGTTTAAAAAGTTAAAAAAATGAAAAAGAAACGGTTGATAAAATAAAAAAGAGATAAAAAACTCTCTAACAATATTTAAGAAAAGAAACTATATAGAATTGTGTTTAAAAATAAATCTACAATAAAACCCCTGCATAATACACTATCATACTCGTGCAGTGTATTATAAAATGAGCTATCGAAATATCGCTGGTTAACGCCCCTTTATCAAAATAGTTAGAAAGTTATAAATGTAAAAAAGGTTGATGAAATAATTAAAAAATAATAACCCGGCCCCACAAAAACATCCCTTTAAAATGAAATTTTTTGGATCAAATATACAATTCAGAATAAAGAAAAAAAAATCCCCAAAATGTTATCAAAACATTTCATAATTAAAAGGCATACATTCCCATTATATAGTTAGCTGTTGTTTATAATATAAACATTTTAAATAAAATATTTAATTAAAAAATATCAAAAATATACATCATATTTTAAGTTAAAAAGAAACATGTAGTTCCCAGTGTGTTCCATCTTTTGTTTGTTTCTTTTTCTTATGCAGTTTCATAATTCCTGAGATAAGTAGTTATGGCCCTAGAGTGTTATATATATTAGCGTCTGTAGCATGTATCAGGAGCATGTTATCATACCTGTGTCTTTTTACAGGTGACTGATGTCCAGCGAGAAGGTGAACGTGACATATACGCCCGTCAGCTGCAAGAAAGGAACCACGAGACAGGTAATTAATATTTATATTAATTACTGATAACAATCAGGCTAGATGTAAAATCTAGACCTGCAGAGATTTCATAGTCTCTCTCTTATACATGAAGATATATGTGTTGTTAATAAGTATTTCGTCTATGGACAGCTTCTCATATAACACAACCATATCTCAGGTACAGAGATTAGGAACATGTATGATCCTTTTTCTCTTTTGTTTAATTTGTAGGAATCCCCTTTTTCAATACTCTATAGAATAGACTGCACTGACTGCAGAGTTTACAAGTTGGGCTGACTGACCTCAGACTTAAGCCTTAACTGTACTAAGTTAAAAAAATCTATATTCCTTTTTATTTTACTTCAAATATATAATTATAGTCATACACTATAGCCATAATAACTGATAGCCTGTTAATATAATGCTGAAGGGCATAATACACTGCACTTTAATACTAGTGCATTGTATTTTATAAGTGATATGAAGATCGCTGTTAAAAGGTCCCCTTTATAAAAATTTAAATGCTAGGTTCACATTGAGGAATTTCCAGCCGGAATAACTATTGACGGAGGTTCCACGGGTGCATAGCCATCCCCATAGATGGCAATGTATTCTGCATGAATAATATAAAAAAAAAAAGTTAAAAATAAACAATTTATAAAATAATTAACCCCGACCCCTACAAAATTATACATATGTATATATATATATATATATATATATATATATATGTGTGTGTGTGTGTGTGTATAAAGAAATTAAAAAAAAATCCAACAAATATAAAAAATAACCCAACCCTCCCTTTACATTAACCATAATTAAACATTGGCTGTCAACATAATGCTGACAGCTATAATACACTGCACTGTAATACTAGTGCAATGTATTCTATGGGCGATCAGTAGATTGCTGGTAAAAGCCCTCTCTTGGGATAAAAAAAGAACAAAAAACAACAAGTTAAAAAACTAATTAAACATGACACCCTTAAAAAACATTAAAAAAGAGAATATTTGTTTAAAACACACAATAAAACCCATGACAAAACCTTAACCATAAATTGTCTTTTAGAATAATGCCGAGAGGCATAAGACACTGTCATACTACTGCAGTTAATATATGAGCTGTCGAAAGATTGCTGCTTTAAGTCCCTTAATGGGAATAGTTAAAAACTAAGACGCAAAACAAGGTTAATGAAATAATTTTAAAAAATCTAAATCTCCGCCTCACCAAAAACATGCCTTTAAAAACATATTTTGTATCAAATATTAAATTAAGAAAAAACAATATATAGAAATGCCCAAAAAACTTTATAACCCCATAAACAAAAACTGACGATAGCTATAATCATACACCTCCTGTCAGCATGATGTTGAGAGGCATAATACACTGCACTAAGATAGTAGTGCAGTGTTTCATAGAAACGATCAGATCAGTGATGAAAGGTCGCTCTTTTATGGGAAAAACAAAAATAGAAAGGCTGAAATGCTATAAAAAATTAATAAATAAAAAAAGTAAATAAATAAAACTGACTATGCCATGGTAATACATAGCCTGTAAACATAATGCTAAAATGCAGAATACACTGCACTTTAATTCCAGAGCAGTGTATTATATGAGCGATCAGAAGATCGCCGTTGATTGTCCTCTTTAAAAAATACTTAAAGGCTAGGATCCCACTCAGGAATTTCAATCCGGAATATTTATGGACAGATATTCCATGCGAACATTCACGTCCTCATAAATGGCAATGTATTCTGCACAGATTGTGTCTAAAAAAAAGTTAAAAAATAAAAGACAAATGATTTATAAAACCATCAACCCCCACACCCACAAAAAATATATTTATAAAAAACAAAACAAAAGATATTAAAAAAAATAACCCAAAAAATATAAAAAAACTAAATAATCCAAAACCCCCCTCCCATTAGCCATAACTAAACATTGCTTGTCAGCATAAGGCTGAAAGGCATAATATCCTGCCCTACAATAGCAGTGTAGTGTTTTATATGAGCGATCTGAAGATCGCTGGTGAACGCCCTCTTGTAGGATTAGTTTAAAAAGTTCAAAAAATGAAAAGGAAACGGTTGATAAAATAAAAAAGAAATAAAAAAACTCTCTAACAATATTTAAAAAAAGAAACTATATAGAATTGTGTTTAAAAAAAAATCTACAATAAAACCCCTGCATAATACACTATCATACTCATGCAGTGTATTATTATATGAGCTATCGAAATATCGCTGGTTAACGCCCCTTTATCAAAATAGTTAGAAAGTTATAAATGTAAAAAAGGTTGATGAAATAATTAAAAAATAACAACCCGGCCCCACAAAAACATCCCTTTAAAATGAAATTTTTTGGATCAAATATACAATTCAGAATAAAGAAAAAAAAATCCCCAAAATGTTATCAAAACATTTCATAATTAAAAGGCATACATTCCCATTATATAGTTAGCTGTTGTTTATAATATAAACATTTTAAATAAAATATTCAATTAAAAAATATCAAAAATATACATCATATTTTAAGTTAAAAAGAAACATGTAGTTCCCAGTGTGTTCCATCTTTTGTTTGTTTCTTTTTCTTATGCAGTTTCATAATTCCTGAGATAAGTAGTTATGGCCCTAGAGTGTTATATATATTAGCGTCTGTAGCATGTATCAGGAGCATGTTATCATACCTGTGTCTTTTTACAGGTGACTGATGTCCAGCGAGAAGGTGAACGTGACATATACGCCCGTCAGCTGCAAGAAAGGAACCACGAGACAGGTAATTAATATTTATATTAATTACTGATAACAATCAGGCTAGATGTAAAATCTAGACCTGCAGAGATTTCATAGTCTCTCTCTTATACATGAAGATATATGTGTTGTTAATAAGTATATCGTCTATGGACAGCTTCTCATATAACACAACCATATCTCAGGTACAGAGATTAGGAACATGTATGATCCTTTTTCTCTTTTTTTTAATTTGTAGGAATCCCCTTTTTCAATACTCTATAGAATAGACTGCACTGACTGCAGAGTTTACAAGTTTACTTTAGACTGTGGGCTGACTGACCTCAGACTTAAGCCTTAACTGTACTAAGTTAAAAAAATCTATATTCCTTTTTATTTTACTTCAAATATATAATTATAGTCATACACTATAGCCATAATAACTGATAGCCTGTTAATATAATGCTGAAGGGCATAATACACTGCACTTTAATACTAGTGCATTGTATTTTATAAGTGATATGAAGATCGCTGTTAAAAGGTCCCCTTTATAAAAATTTTAATGCTAGGTTCACATTGAGGAATTTCCAGCCGGAATAACTATTGACGGAGGTTCCACGGGTGCATAGCCATCCCCATAGATGGCAATGTATTCTGCATGAATAATATAAAAAAAAAAAGTTAAAAATAAACAATTTATAAAATAATTAACCCCGACCCCTACAAAATTATACATATGTATATATATATATATATATATATATATATATATGTGTGTGTGTGTGTGTGTATAAAGAAATAAAAAAAAATCCAACAAATATAAAAAATAACCCAACCCTCCCTTTACATTAACCATAATTAAACATTGGCTGTCAACATAATGCTGACAGCTATAATACACTGCACTGTAATACTAGTGCAATGTATTCTATGGGCGATCAGTAGATTGCTGGTAAAAGCCCTCTCTTGGGATAAAAAAAAAGAACAAAAAACAACAAGTTAAAAAACTAATTAAACATGACACCCTTAAAAAACATTAAAAAAGAGAATATTTGTTTAAAACACACAATAAAACCCATGACAAAACCTTAACCATAAATTGTCTTTTAGAATAATGCCGAGAGGCATAAGACACTGTCATACTACTGCAGTTAATATATGAGCTGTCGAAAGATTGCTGCTTTAAGTCCCTTAATGGGAATAGTTAAAAACTAAGACGCAAAACAAGGTTAATGAAATAATTTTAAAAAATCTAAATCTCCGCCTCACCAAAAACATGCCTTTAAAAACATATTTTGTATCAAATATTAAATTAAGAAAAAACAATATATAGAAATGCCCAAAAAACTTTATAACCCCATAAACAAAAACTGACGATAGCTATAATCATACACCTCCTGTCAGCATGATGTTGAGAGGCATAATACACTGCACTAAGATAGTAGTGCAGTGTTTCATAGAAACGATCAGATCAGTGATGAAAGGTCGCTCTTTTATGGGAAAAACAAAAATAGAAAGGCTGAAATGCTATAAAAAATTAATAAATAAAAAAAGTAAATAAATAAAACTGACTATGCCATGGTAATACATAGCCTGTAAACATAATGCTAAAATGCAGAATACACTGCACTTTAATTCCAGAGCAGTGTATTATATGAGCGATCAGAAGATCGCCGTTGATTGTCCTCTTTAAAAAATACTTAAAGGCTAGGATCCCACTCAGGAATTTCAATCCGGAATATTTATGGACAGATATTCCATGCGAACATTCACGTCCTCATAAATGGCAATGTATTCTGCACAGATTGTGTCTAAAAAAAAGTTAAAAAATAAAAGACAAATGATTTATAAAACCATCAACCCCCACACCCACAAAAATATATTTATAAAAAACAAAACAAAAGATATTAAAAAAACATAACCCAAAAAATATAAAAAAACAAAATAATCCAAAACCCCCCTCCCATTAGCCATAACTAAACATTGCTTGTCAGCATAAGGCTGAAAGGCATAATATCCTGCCCTACAATAGCAGTGTAGTGTTTTATATGAGCGATCTGAAGATCGCTGGTGAACGCCCTTTTGTAGGATTAGTTTAAAAAGTTCAAAAAATGAAAAGGAAACGGTTGATAAAATAAAAAAGAAATAAAAAAACTCTCTAACAATATTTAAAAAAAGAAACTATATAGAATTGTGTTTAAAAAAAAATCTACAATAAAACCCCTGCATAATACACTATCATACTCATGCAGTGTATTATTATATGAGCTATCGAAATATCGCTGGTTAACGCCCCTTTATCAAAATAGTTAGAAAGTTATAAAGGTAAAAAAGGTTGATGAAATAATTAAAAAATAACAACCCGGCCCCACAAAAACATCCCTTTAAAATGAAATTTTTTGGATCAAATATACAATTCAGAATAAAGAAAAAAAAATCCCCAAAATGTTATCAAAACATTTCATAATTAAAAGGCATACATTCCCATTATATAGTTAGCTGTTGTTTATAATATAAACATTTTAAATAAAATATTCAATTAAAAAATATCAAAAATATACATCATATTTTAAGTTAAAAAGAAACATGTAGTTCCCAGTGTGTTCCATCTTTTGTTTGTTTCTTTTTCTTATGCAGTTTCATAATTCCTGAGATAAGTAGTTATGGCCCTAGAGTGTTATATATATTAGCGTCTGTAGCATGTATCAGGAGCATGTTATCATACCTGTGTCTTTTTACAGGTGACTGATGTCCAGCGAGAAGGTGAACGTGACATATACGCCCGTCAGCTGCAAGAAAGGAATCACGAGACAGGTAATTAATATTTATATTAATTACTGATAACAATCAGGCTAGATGTAAAATCTAGACCTGCAGAGATTTCATAGTCTCTCTCTTATACATGAAGATATATGTGTTGTTAATAAGTATTTCGTCTATGGACAGCTTCTCATATAACACAACCATATCTCAGGTACAGAGATTAGGAACATGTATGATCCTTTTTCTCTCTTTTTTTAATTTGTAGGAATCCCCTTTTTCAATACTCTATAGAATAGACTGCACTGACTGCAGAGTTTACAAGTTTACTTTAGACTGTGGGCTGACTGACCTCAGACTTAAGCCTTAACTGTACTAAGTTAAAAAAATCTATGTTCCTTTTTATTTTACTTCAAATATATAATTATAGTCATACACTATAGCCATAATAACTGATAGCCTGTTAATATAATGCTGAAGGGCATAATACACTGCACTTTAATACTAGTGCATTGTATTTTATAAGTGATATGAAGATCGCTGTTAAAAGGTCCCCTTTATAAAAATTTAAATGCTAGGTTCACATTGAGGAATTTCCAGCCGGAATAACTATTGACGGAGGTTCCACGGGTGCATTGCCATCCCCATAGATGGCAATGTATTCTGCATGAATAATATCTAAAAAAAAAAAGTTAAAAATAAACAATTTATAAAATAATTAACCCCGACCCCTACAAAATTATACATATATATATATATATATATATATATATATGTGTGTGTATAAAGAAATAAAAAAAAAAACAATCCAACAAATATAAAAAATAACCCAACCCTCCCTTTACATTAACCATAATTAAACATTGGCTGTCAACATAATGCTGACAGCTATAATACACTGCACTGTAATACTAGTGCAATGTATTCTATGGGCGATCAGTAGATTGCTGGTAAAAGCCCTCTCTTGGGATAAAAAAAAAAAGAACAAAAAACAACAAGTTAAAAAACTAATTAAACATAACACCCTTAAAAAACATTAAAAAGAGAATATTTGTTTAAAACACACAATAAAACCCATGACAAAACCTTAACCATAAATTGTCTTTTAGAATAATGCCGAGAGGCATAAGACACTGTGATACTACTGCAGTTAATATATGAGCTGTCGAAAGATTGCTGCTTTAAGTCCCTTAATGGGAATAGTTAAAAACTAATAAGATGCAAAACAAGGTTAATGAAATCATTTTAAAAAATCTAAATCTCCGCCTCACCAAAAACATGCCTTTAAAAACATATTTTGTATCAAATATTAAATTAAGAAAAAACAATATATAGATATGCCCAAAAAACTTTATAACCCCATAAACAAAAACTGACGATAGCCATAATCATACACCTCCTGTCAGCATGATGTTGAGAGGCATAATACACTGCACTAAGCTAGTAGTGCAGTGTTTCATAGAAACGATCAGATCAGTGGTGAAAGGTCGCTCTTTTATGGGAAAAACAAAAATAGAAAGGCTGAAATGCTATAAAAAATTAATAAATAAAAAAAGTAAATAAATAAAACTGACTATGCCATGGTAATACATAGCCTGTAAACATAATGCTAAAATGCAGAATACACTGCACTTTAATTCCAGAGCAGTGTATTATATGAGCGATCAGAAGATCGCCGTTGATTGTCCTCTTTAAAAAATACTTAAAGGCTAGGATCCCACTCAGGAATTTCAATCCGGAATATTTATGGACAGATATTCCATGCGAACATTCACGTCCTCATAAATGGCAATGTATTCTGCACAGATTGTGTCTAAAAAAAAGTTAAAAAATAAAAGACAAATGATTTATAAAACCATCAACCCCCACACCCACAAAAAATATATTTATAAAAAAACAAAACAAAAGATATTAAAAAAAATAACCCAAAAAATATAAAAAAAACAAAATAATCCAAAACCCCCCTCCCATTAGCCATAACTAAACATTGCTTGTCAGCATAAGGCTGAAAGGCATAATATCCTGCCCTACAATAGCAGTGTAGTGTTTTATATGAGCGATCTGAAGATCGCTGGTGAACGCCCTCTTGTAGGATTAGTTTAAAAAGTTCAAAAAATGAAAAAGAAACGGTTGATAAAATAAAAAAGTAATAAAAAACTCTCTAACAATATTTAAAAAAAGAAACTATATAGAATTGTGTTTAAAAAAAAATCTACAATAAAACCCCTGCATAATACACTATCATACTCATGCAGTGTATTATTATATGAGCTATCGAAATATCGCTTGTTAACGCCCCTTTATCAAAATAGTTAGAAAGTTATAAATGTAAAAAAGGTTGATGAAATAATTAAAAAATAACAACCCGGCCCCACAAAAACATCCCTTTAAAATGAAATTTTTTGGATCAAATATACAATTCAGAATAAAGAAAAAAAAATCCCCAAAATGTTATCAAATCATTTCATAATTAAAAGGCATACATTCCCATTATATAGTTAGCTGTTGTTTATAATATAAACATTTTAAATAAAATATTCAATTAAAAAATATCAAAAATATACATCATATTTTAAGTTAAAAAGAAACATGTAGTTCCCAGTGTGTTCCATCTTTTGTTTGTTTCTTTTTCTTATGCAGTTTCATAATTCCTGAGATAAGTAGTTATGGCCCTAGAGTGTTATATATATTAGCGTCTGTAGCATGTATCAGGAGCATGTTATCATACCTGTGTCTTTTTACAGGTGACTGATGTCCAGCGAGAAGGTGAACGTGACATATACGCCCGTCAGCTGCAAGAAAGGAACCACGAGACAGGTAATTAATATTTATATTAATTACTGATAACAATCAGGCTAGATGTAAAATCTAGACCTGCAGAGATTTCATAGTCTCTCTCTTATACATGAAGATATATGTGTTGTTAATAAGTATATCGTCTATGGACAGCTTCTCATATAACACAACCATATCTCAGGTACAGAGATTAGGAACATGTATGATCCTTTTTCTCTTTTTTTTTATTTGTAGGAATCCCCTTTTTCAATACTCTATAGAATAGACTGCACTGACTGCAGAGTTTACAAGTTTACTTTAGACTGTGGGCTGACTGACCTCAGACTTAAGACTTAACTGTACTAAGTAAAAAAAAACTATATTCCTTTTTATTTTACTTCAAATATATAATTATAGTCATACACTATAGCCATAATAACTGATAGCCTGTTAATATAATGCTGAAGGGCATAATACACTGCACTTTAATACTAGTGCATTGTATTTTATAAGTGATATGAAGATTGCTGTTAAAAGGTCCCCTTTATAAAAATTTAAATGCTAGGTTCACATTGAGGAATTTCCAGCCGGAATAACTATTGACGGAGGTTCCACGGGTGCATTGCCATCCCCATAGATGGCAATGTATTCTGCATGAATAATATCTAAAAAAAAAGTTAAAAATAAACAATTGATAAAATAATTAACCCCGACCCCTACAAAATTATACACATATATATATATATATATATATATATATATATATATATATATATATGTGTGTGTGTGTATAAAGAAATAAAAAAAAAATAATCCAACAAATATAAAAAATAACCCAACCCTCCCTTTACATTAACCATAATTAAACATTGGCTGTCAACATAATGCTGACAGCTATAATACACTGCACTGTTATACTAGTGCAATGTATTCTATGGGCGATCAGTAGATTGCTGGTAAAAGCCCTCTCTTGGGATAAAAAAAAAAGAACAAAAAACTAAACAAGTTAAAAAACTAATTAAACATAACACCCTTAAAAAACATTAAAAAAGTGAATATTTGTTTAAAACACACAATAAAACCCATGACAAAACCTTAACCATAAATTGTCTTTTAGAATAATGCTGAGAGGCATAAGACACTGTCATACTACAGCAGTTAATATATGAGCTGTCGAAAGATTGCTGCTTTAAGTCCCTTAATGGGAATAGTTAAAAACTAAGACGCAAAACAAGGTTAATGAAATAATTTTAAAAAATCTAAATCTCCACCTCACCAAAAACATGCCTTTAAAAACATATTTTGTATCAAATATTAAATTAAGAAAAAACAATATATAGATATGCCCAAAAAACTTAATAACCCCACAAACAAAAACTGACAATAGCCATAATCATACACCTCCTGTCAGCATGATGTTGAGAGGCATAATACACTGCACTAAGATAGTAGTGCAGTGTTTCATAGAAACGATCAGATCAGGGGTGAAAGGTCGCTCTTTTATGGGAAAAACAAAAATAGAAAGGCTGAAATGCTATAAAAAATTAATAAATAAAAAAAGTAAATAAATAAAACTGACTATGCCATGGTAATACATAGCCTGTAAACATAATGCTAACATGCAGAATACACTGCACTTTAATTCCAGAGCAGTGTATTATATGAGCAATCAGTAGATCGCCGTTGATTGTCCTCTTTAAAAAATACTTAAAGGCTAGGATCCCACTCAGGAATTTCAATCCGGAATATTTATGGACAGATATTCCATGCGAACATTCACATCCTCATAAATGGCAATGTATTCTGCACAGATTGTGTCTAAAAAAAAGTTAAAAAATAAAAGACAAATGATTTATAAAACCATCAACCCCCACACCCACAAAAATATATTTATAAAAAACAAAACAAAAGATATAAAAAAAATAACCCAAAAAATATAAAAAAACAACATAATCCAAAACCCCCCTCCCATTAGCCATAACTAAACATTGCTTGTCAGCATAAGGCTGAAAGGCATAATATCCTGCCCTACAATAGCAGTGTAGTGTTTTATATGAGCGATCTGAAGATTGCTGGTGAACGCCCTATTGTAGGATTAGTTTAAAAAGTTCAAAAAATGAAAAAGAAACGGTTGATAAAATAAAAAAGAGATAAAAAACTCTCTAACAATATTTAAGAAAAGAAACTATATAGAATTGTGTTTAAAAATAAATCTACAATAAAACCCCTGCATAATACACTATCATACTCGTGCAGTGTATTATAAAATGAGCTATCGAAATATCGCTGGTTAACGCCCCTTTATCAAAATAGTTAGAAAGTTATAAATGTAAAAAAGGTTGATGAAATAATTAAAAAATAATAACCCGGCCCCACAAAAACATCCCTTTAAAATGAAATTTTTTGGATCAAATATACAATTCAGAATAAAGAAAAAAAAATCCCCAAAATGTTATCAAAACATTTCATAATTAAAAGGCATACATTCCCATTATATAGTTAGCTGTTGTTTATAATATAAACATTTTAAATAAAATATTCAATTAAAAAATATCAAAAATATACATCATATTTTAAGTTAAAAAGAAACATGTAGTTCCCAGTGTGTTCCATCTTTTGTTTGTTTCTTTTTCTTATGCAGTTTCATAATTCCTGAGATAAGTAGTTATGGCCCTAGAGTGTTATATATATTAGCGTCTGTAGCATGTATCAGGAGCATGTTATCATACCTGTGTCTTTTTACAGGTGACTGATGTCCAGCGAGAAGGTGAACGTGACATATACGCCCGTCAGCTGCAAGAAAGGAACCACGAGACAGGTAATTAATATTTATATTAATTACTGATAACAATCAGGCTAGATGTAAAATCTAGACCTGCAGAGATTTCATAGTCTCTCTCTTATACATGAAGATATATGTGTTGTTAATAAGTATATCGTCTATGGACAGCTTCTCATATAACACAACCATATCTCAGGTACAGAGATTAGGAACATGTATGATCCTTTTTCTCTTTTTTTTTATTTGTAGGAATCCCCTTTTTCAATACTCTATAGAATAGACTGCACTGACTGCAGAGTTTACAAGTTTACTTTAGACTGTGGGCTGACTGACCTCAGACTTAAGACTTAACTGTACTAAGTAAAAAAAAACTATATTCCTTTTTATTTTACTTCAAATATATAATTATAGTCATACACTATAGCCATAATAACTGATAGCCTGTTAATATAATGCTGAAGGGCATAATACACTGCACTTTAATACTAGTGCATTGTATTTTATAAGTGATATGAAGATTGCTGTTAAAAGGTCCCCTTTATAAAAATTTAAATGCTAGGTTCACATTGAGGAATTTCCAGCCGGAATAACTATTGACGGAGGTTCCACGGGTGCATTGCCATCCCCATAGATGGCAATGTATTCTGCATGAATAATATCTAAAAAAAAAAGTTAAAAATAAACAATTTATAAAATAATTAACCCCGACCCCTACAAAATTATACACATATATATATATATATATATATATGTGTGTGTGTGTATAAAGAAATAAAAAAAAAATAATCCAACAAATATAAAAAATAACCCAACCCTCCCTTTACATTAACCATAATTAAACATTGGCTGTCAACATAATGCTGACAGCTATAATACACTGCACAGTTATACTAGTGCAATGTATTCTATGGGCGATCAGTAGATTGCTGGTAAAAGCCCTCTCTTGGGATAAAAAAAAAGAACAAAAAACTAAACAAGTTAAAAAACTAATTAAACATAACACCCTTAAAAAACATTAAAAAAGTGAATATTTGTTTAAAACACACAATAAAACCCATGACAAAACCTTAACCATAAATTGTCTTTTAGAATAATGCTGAGAGGCATAAGACACTGTCATACTACAGCAGTTAATATATGAGCTGTCGAAAGATTGCTGCTTTAAGTCCCTTAATGGGAATAGTTAAAAACTAAGACGCAAAACAAGGTTAATGAAATAATTTTAAAAAATCTAAATCTCCACCTCACCAAAAACATGCCTTTAAAAACATATTTTGTATCAAATATTAAATTAAGAAAAAACAATATATAGATATGCCCAAAAAACTTAATAACCCCACAAACAAAAACTGACAATAGCCATAATCATACACCTCCTGTCAGCATGATGTTGAGAGGCATAATACACTGCACTAAGATAGTAGTGCAGTGTTTCATAGAAACGATCAGATCAGGGGTGAAAGGTCGCTCTTTTATGGGAAAAACAAAAATAGAAAGGCTGAAATGCTATAAAAAATTAATAAATAAAAAAAGTAAATAAATAAAACTGACTATGCCATGGTAATACATAGCCTGTAAACATAATGCTAACATGCAGAATACACTGCACTTTAATTCCAGAGCAGTGTATTATATGAGCAATCAGTAGATCGCCGTTGATTGTCCTCTTTAAAAAATACTTAAAGGCTAGGATCCCACTCAGGAATTTCAATCCGGAATATTTATGGACAGATATTCCATGCGAACATTCACATCCTCATAAATGGCAATGTATTCTGCACAGATTGTGTCTAAAAAAAAGTTAAAAAATAAAAGACAAATGATTTATAAAACCATCAACCCCCACACCCACAAAAATATATTTATAAAAAACAAAACAAAAGATATAAAAAAAATAACCCAAAAAATATAAAAAAACAACATAATCCAAAACCCCCCTCCCATTAGCCATAACTAAACATTGCTTGTCAGCATAAGGCTGAAAGGCATAATATCCTGCCCTACAATAGCAGTGTAGTGTTTTATATGAGCGATCTGAAGATTGCTGGTGAACGCCCTATTGTAGGATTAGTTTAAAAAGTTCAAAAAATGAAAAAGAAACGGTTGATAAAATAAAAAAGAGATAAAAAACTCTCTAACAATATTTAAGAAAAGAAACTATATAGAATTGTGTTTAAAAATAAATCTACAATAAAACCCCTGCATAATACACTATCATACTCGTGCAGTGTATTATAAAATGAGCTATCGAAATATCGCTGGTTAACGCCCCTTTATCAAAATAGTTAGAAAGTTATAAATGTAAAAAAGGTTGATGAAATAATTAAAAAATAATAACCCGGCCCCACAAAAACATCCCTTTAAAATGAAATTTTTTGGATCAAATATACAATTCAGAATAAAGAAAAAAAAATCCCCAAAATGTTATCAAAACATTTCATAATTAAAAGGCATACATTCCCATTATATAGTTAGCTGTTGTTTATAATATAAACATTTTAAATAAAATATTTAATTAAAAAATATCAAAAATATACATCATATTTTAAGTTAAAAAGAAACATGTAGTTCCCAGTGTGTTCCATCTTTTGTTTGTTTCTTTTTCTTATGCAGTTTCATAATTCCTGAGATAAGTAGTTATGGCCCTAGAGTGTTATATATATTAGCGTCTGTAGCATGTATCAGGAGCATGTTATCATACCTGTGTCTTTTTACAGGTGACTGATGTCCAGCGAGAAGGTGAACGTGACATATACGCCCGTCAGCTGCAAGAAAGGAACCACGAGACAGGTAATTAATATTTATATTAATTACTGATAACAATCAGGCTAGATGTAAAATCTAGACCTGCAGAGATTTCATAGTCTCTCTCTTATACATGAAGATATATGTGTTGTTAATAAGTATTTCGTCTATGGACAGCTTCTCATATAACACAACCATATCTCAGGTACAGAGATTAGGAACATGTATGATCCTTTTTCTCTTTTTTTTAATTTGTAGGAATCCCCTTTTTCAATACTCTATAGAATAGACTGCACTGACTGCAGAGTTTACAAGTTTACTTTAGACTGTGGGCTGACTGACCTCAGACTTAAGCCTTAACTGTACTAAGTTAAAAAAATCTATATTCCTTTTTATTTTACTTCAAATATATAATTATAGTCATACACTATAGCCATAATAACTGATAGCCTGTTAATATAATGCTGAAGGGCATAATACACTGCACTTTAATACTAGTGCATTGTATTTTATAAGTGATATGAAGATCGCTGTTAAAAGGTCCCCTTTATAAAAATTTAAATGCTAGGTTAACATTGAGGAATTTCCAGCCGGAATAACTATTGACGGAGGTTCCACGGGTGCATTGCCATCCCCATAGATGGCAATGTATTCTGCATGAATAATATAAAAAAAAAAAGTTAAAAATAAACAATTTATAAAATAATTAACCCCGACCCCTACAAAATTATACACATAATTATATATATATATATATATATATATATATATAGATGTGTGTGTATAAAGAAAAAAAAATAATAATCCAACAAATATAAAAAATAACCCAACCCTCCCTTTACATTAACCATAATTAAACATTGGCTGTCAACATAATGCTGACAGCTATAATACACTGCACTGTAATACTAGTGCAATGTATTCTATGGGCGATCAGTAGATTGCTGGTAAAAGCCCTCTCTTGGGATAAAAAAAAAGAACAAAAAACAACAAGTTAAAAAACTAATTAAACATAACACCCTTAAAAAACATTAAAAAAGAGAATATTTGTTTAAAACACACAATAAAACCCATGACAAAACCTTAACCATAAATTGTCTTTTAGAATAATGCCGAGAGGCATAAGACACTGTCATACTACTGCAGTTAATATATGAGCTGTCGAAAGATTGCTGCTTTAAGTCCCTTAATGGGAATAGTTAAAAACTAAGACGCAAAACAAGGTTAATGAAATAATTTTAAAAAATCTAAATCTCCGCCTCACCAAAAACATGCCTTTAAAAACATATTTTGTATCAAATATTAAATTAAGAAAAAACAATATATAGATATGCCCAAAAAACTTTATAACCCCATAAACAAAAACTGACGATAGCCATAATCATACACCTCCTGTCAGCATGATGTTGAGAGGCATAATACACTGCACTAAGATAGTAGTGCAGTGTTTCATAGAAACGATCAGATCAGTGGTGAAAGGTCGCTCTTTTATGGGAAAAACAAAAATAGAAAGGCTGAAATGCTATAAAAAATTAATAAATAAAAAAAGTAAATAAATAAAACTGACTATGCCATGGTAATACATAGCCTGTAAACATAATGCTAAAATGCAGAATACACTGCACTTTAATTCCAGAGCAGTGTATTATATGAGCGATCAGAAGATCGCCGTTGATTGTCCTCTTTAAAAAATACTTAAAGGCTAGGATCCCACTCAGGAATTTCAATCCGGAATATTTATGGACAGATATTCCATGCGAACATTCACGTCCTCATAAATGACAATGTATTCTGCACAGATTGTGTCTAAAAAAAAGTTAAAAAATAAAAGACAAATGATTTATAAAACCATCAACCCCCACACCCACAAAAAATATATTTATAAAAAACAAAACAAAAGATATAAAAAAAAATAACCCAAAAAATATAAAAAAACAAAATAATCCAAAACCCCCCTCCCATTAGCCATAACTAAACATTGCTTGTCAGCATAAGGCTGAAAGGCATAATATCCTGCCCTACAATAGCAGTGTAGTGTTTTATATGAGCGATCTGAAGATCGCTGGTGAACGCCCTCTTGTAGGATTAGTTTAAAAAGTTCAAAAAATGAAAGAGAAACGGTTGATAAAATAAAAAAGAAATCAAAAAACTCTCTAACAATATTTAAAAAAAGAAACTATATAGAATTGTGTTTAAAAAAAAATCTACAATAAAACCCCTGCATAATACACTATCATACTCATGCAGTGTATTATTATATGAGCTATCGAAATATCGCTGGTTAACGCCCCTTTATCAAAATAGTTAGAAAGTTATAAATGTAAAAAAGGTTGATGAAATAATTAAAAAATAACAACCCGGCCCCACAAAAACATCCCTTTAAAATGAAATTTTTTGGATCAAATATACAATTCAGAATAAAGAAAAAAAAAAATCCCCAAAATGTTATCAAAACATTTAATAATTAAAAGGCATACATTCCCATTATATAGTTAGCTGTTGTTTATAATATAAACATTTTAAATAAAATATTCAATTAAAAAATATCAAAAATATACATCATATTTTAAGTTAAAAAGAAACATGTAGTTCCCAGTGTGTTCCTTCTTTTGTTTGTTTCTTTTTCTTATGCAGTTTCATTATTCCTGAGATAAGTAGTTATGGCCCTAGAGTGTTATATATATTAGCGTCTGTAGCATGTATCAGGAGCATGTTATCATACCTGTGTCTTTTTACAGGTGACTGATGTCCAGCGAGAAGGTGAACGTGACATATACGCCCGTCAGCTGCAAGAAAGGAACCACGAGACAGGTAATTAATATTTATATTAATTACTGATAACAATCAGGCTAGATGTAAAATCTAGACCTGCAGAGATTTCATAGTCTCTCTCTTATACATGAAGATATATGTGTTGTTAATAAGTATATCGTCTATGGACAGCTTCTCATATAACACAACCATATCTCAGGTACAGAGATTAGGAACATGTATGATCCTTTTTCTCTTTTTTGTTTAATTTGTAGGAATCCCCTTTTTCAATACTCTATAGAATAGACTGCACTGACTGCAGAGTTTACAAGTTTACTTTAGACTGTGGGCTGACTGACCTCAGACTTAAGACTTAACTGTACTAAGTAAAAAAAATCTATATTCCTTTTTATTTTACTTCAAATATATAATTATAGTCATACACTATAGCCATAATAACTGATAGCCTGTTAATATAATGCTGAAGGGCATAATACACTGCACTTTAATACTAGTGCATTGTATTTTATAAGTGATATGAAGATCGCTGTTAAAAGGTCCCCTTTATAAAAATTTAAATGCTAGGTTCACATTGAGGAATTTCCAGCCGGAATAACTATTGACGGAGGTTCCACGGGTGCATTGCCATCCCCATAGATGGCAATTTATTCTGCATGAATAATATCTAAAAAAAAAAGTTAAAAATAAACAATTGATAAAATAATTAACCCCGACCCCTACAAAATTATACACACATATATATATATATATATATATATATATATATATATATATGTGTGTGTGTGTGTATAAAGAAATAAAAAAAAATAATCCAACAAATATAAAAAATAACCCAACCCTCCCTTTACATTAACCATAATTAAACATTGGCTGTCAACATAATGCTGACAGCTATAATACACTGCACTGTTATACTAGTGCAATGTATTCTATGGGCGATCAGTAGATTGCTGGTAAAAGCCCTCTCTTGGGATAAAAAAAAAGAACAAAAAACTAAACAAGTTAAAAAACTAATTAAACATAACACCCTTAAAAAACATTAAAAAAGTGAATATTTGTTTAAAATACACAATAAAACCCATGACAAAACCTTAACCATAAATTGTCTTTTAGAATAATGCTGAGAGGCATAAGACACTGTCATACTACAGCAGTTAATATATGAGCTGTCGAAAGATTGCTGCTTTAAGTCCCTTAATGGGAATAGTTAAAAACTAAGACGCAAAACAAGGTTAATGAAATAATTTTAAAAAATCTAAATCTCCACCTCACCAAAAACATGCCTTTAAAAACATATTTTGTATCAAATATTAAATTAAGAAAAAACAATATATAGATATGCCCAAAAAACTTTATAACCCCACAAACAAAAACTGACAATAGCCATAATCATACACCTCCTGTCAGCATGATGTTGAGAGGCATAATACACTGCACTAAGATAGTAGTGCAGTGTTTCATAGAAACGATCAGATCAGGGGTGAAAGGTCGCTCTTTTATGGGAAAAACAAAAATAGAAAGGCTGAAATGCTATAAAAAATTAATAAATAAAAAAAGTAAATAAATAAAACTGACTATGCCATGGTAATACATAGCCTGTAAACATAATGCTAAAATGCAGAATACACTGCACTTTAATTCCAGAGCAGTGTATTATATGAGCAATCAGTAGATCGCCGTTGATTGTCCTCTTTAAAAAATACTTAAAGGCTAGGATCCCACTCAGGAATTTCAATCCGGAATATTTATGGACAGATATTCCATGCGAACATTCACATCCTCATAAATGGCAATGTATTCTGCACAGATTGTGTCTAAAAAAAAGTTAAAAAATAAAAGACAAATGATTTATAAAACCATCAACCCCCACACCCACAAAAATATATTTATAAAAAACAAAACAAAAGATATAAAAAAAATAACCCAAAAAATATAAAAAAAACAACATAATCCAAAGCCCCCCTCCCATTAGCCATAACTAAACATTGCTTGTCAGCATAAGGCTGAAAGGCATAATATCCTGCCCTACAATAGCAGTGTAGTGTTTTATATGAGCGATCTGAAGATTGCTGGTGAACGCCCTATTGTAGGATTAGTTTAAAAAGTTCAAAAAATGAAAAAGAAACGGTTGATAAAATAAAAAAGAGATAAAAAACTCTCTAACAATATTTAAGAAAAGAAACTATATAGAATTGTGTTTAAAAATAAATCTACAATAAAACCCCTGCATAATACACTATCATACTCGTGCAGTGTATTATAAAATGAGCTATCGAAATATCGCTGGTTAACGCCCCTTTATCAAAATAGTTAGAAAGTTATAAATGTAAAAAAGGTTGATGAAATAATTAAAAAATAATAACCCGGCCCCACAAAAACATCCCTTTAAAATGAAATTTTTTGGATCAAATATACAATTCAGAATAAAGAAAAAAAAATCCCCAAAATGTTATCAAAACATTTCATAATTAAAAGGCATACATTCCCATTATATAGTTAGCTGTTGTTTATAATATAAACATTTTAAATAAAATATTTAATTAAAAAATATCAAAAATATACATCATATTTTAAGTTAAAAAGAAACATGTAGTTCCCAGTGTGTTCCATCTTTTGTTTGTTTCTTTTTCTTATGCAGTTTCATAATTCCTGAGATAAGTAGTTATGGCCCTAGAGTGTTATATATATTAGCGTCTGTAGCATGTATCAGGAGCATGTTATCATACCTGTGTCTTTTTACAGGTGACTGATGTCCAGCGAGAAGGTGAACGTGACATATACGCCCGTCAGCTGCAAGAAAGGAACCACGAGACAGGTAATTAATATTTATATTAATTACTGATAACAATCAGGCTAGATGTAAAATCTAGACCTGCAGAGATTTCATAGTCTCTCTCTTATACATGAAGATATATGTGTTGTTAATAAGTATTTCGTCTATGGACAGCTTCTCATATAACACAACCATATCTCAGGTACAGAGATTAGGAACATGTATGATCCTTTTTCTCTTTTTTTTAATTTGTAGGAATCCCCTTTTTCAATACTCTATAGAATAGACTGCACTGACTGCAGAGTTTACAAGTTTACTTTAGACTGTGGGCTGACTGACC
This sequence comes from Hyla sarda, assembly GCF_029499605.1. Classification (NCBI taxonomy): domain Eukaryota; kingdom Metazoa; phylum Chordata; class Amphibia; order Anura; family Hylidae; genus Hyla; species Hyla sarda. Next base: position 58,814,343 of record NC_079194.1, read on the forward strand.
TCAGACTTAAGCCTTAACTGTACTAAGTTAAAAAAATCTATATTCCTTTTTATTTTACTTCAAATATATAATTATAGTCATACACTATAGCCATAATAACTGATAGCCTGTTAATATAATGCTGAAGGGCATAATACACTGCACTTTAATACTAGTGCATTGTATTTTATAAGTGATATGAAGATCGCTGTTAAAAGGTCCCCTTTATAAAAATTTAAATGCTAGGTTCACATTGAGGAATTTCCAGCCGGAATAACTATTGACGGAGGTTCCACGGGTGCATAGCCATCCCCATAGATGGCAATGTATTCTGCATGAATAATATAAAAAAAAAAGTTAAAAATAAACAATTTATAAAATAATTAACCCCGACCCCTACAAAATTATACATATGTATATATATATATATATATATATATATATATATATATGTGTGTGTGTGTGTGTGTGTGTGTATAAAGAAATAAAAAAAAAATCCAACAAATATAAAAAATAACCCAACCCTCCCTTTACATTAACCATAATTAAACATTGGCTGTCAACATAATGCTGACAGCTATAATACACTGCACTGTAATACTAGTGCAATGTATTCTATGGGCGATCAGTAGATTGCTGGTAAAAGCCCTCTCTTGGGATAAAAAAAAAGAACAAAAAACAACAAGTTAAAAAACTAATTAAACATGACACCCTTAAAAAACATTAAAAAAGAGAATATTTGTTTAAAACACACAATAAAACCCATGACAAAACCTTAACCATAAATTGTCTTTTAGAATAATGCCGAGAGGCATAAGACACTGTCATACTACTGCAGTTAATATATGAGCTGTCGAAAGATTGCTGCTTTAAGTCCCTTAATGGGAATAGTTAAAAACTAAGACGCAAAACAAGGTTAATGAAATAATTTTAAAAAATCTAAATCTCCGCCTCACCAAAAACATGCCTTTAAAAACATATTTTGTATCAAATATTAAATTAAGAAAAAACAATATATAGAAATGCCCAAAAAACTTTATAACCCCATAAACAAAAACTGACGATAGCTATAATCATACACCTCCTGTCAGCATGATGTTGAGAGGCATAATACACTGCACTAAGATAGTAGTGCAGTGTTTCATAGAAACGATCAGATCAGTGATGAAAGGTCGCTCTTTTATGGGAAAAACAAAAATAGAAAGGCTGAAATGCTATAAAAAATTAATAAATAAAAAAAGTAAATAAATAAAACTGACTATGCCATGGTAATACATAGCCTGTAAACATAATGCTAAAATGCAGAATACACTGCACTTTAATTCCAGAGCAGTGTATTATATGAGCGATCAGAAGATCGCCGTTGATTGTCCTCTTTAAAAAATACTTAAAGGCTAGGATCCCACTCAGGAATTTCAATCCGGAATATTTATGGACAGATATTCCATGCGAACATTCACGTCCTCATAAATGGCAATGTATTCTGCACAGATTGTGTCTAAAAAAAAGTTAAAAAATAAAAGACAAATGATTTATAAAACCATCAACCCCCACACCCACAAAAAATATATTTATAAAAAACAAAACAAAAGATATTAAAAAAAATAACCCAAAAAATATAAAAAAACAAAATAATCCAAAACCCCCCTCCCATTAGCCATAACTAAACATTGCTTGTCAGCATAAGGCTGAAAGGCATAATATCCTGCCCTACAATAGCAGTGTAGTGTTTTATATGAGCGATCTGAAGATTGCTGGTGAACGCCCTATTGTAGGATTAGTTTAAAAAGTTCAAAAAATGAAAAAGAAACGGTTGATAAAATAAAAAAGAGATAAAAAACTCTCTAACAATATTTAAGAAAAGAAACTATATAGAATTGTGTTTAAAAATAAATCTACAATAAAACCCCTGCATAATACACTATCATACTCGTGCAGTGTATTATAAAATGAGCTATCGAAATATCGCTGGTTAACGCCCCTTTATCAAAATAGTTAGAAAGTTATAAATGTAAAAAAGGTTGATGAAATAATTAAAAAATAATAACCCGGCCCCACAAAAACATCCCTTTAAAATGAAATTTTTTGGATCAAATATACAATTCAGAATAAAGAAAAAAAAATCCCCAAAATGTTATCAAAACATTTCATAATTAAAAGGCATACATTCCCATTATATAGTTAGCTGTTGTTTATAATATAAACATTTTAAATAAAATATTTAATTAAAAAATATCAAAAATATACATCATATTTTAAGTTAAAAAGAAACATGTAGTTCCCAGTGTGTTCCATCTTTTGTTTGTTTCTTTTTCTTATGCAGTTTCATAATTCCTGAGATAAGTAGTTATGGCCCTAGAGTGTTATATATATTAGCGTCTGTAGCATGTATCAGGAGCATGTTATCATACCTGTGTCTTTTTACAGGTGACTGATGTCCAGCGAGAAGGTGAACGTGACATATACGCCCGTCAGCTGCAAGAAAGGAACCACGAGACAGGTAATTAATATTTATATTAATTACTGATAACAATCAGGCTAGATGTAAAATCTAGACCTGCAGAGATTTCATAGTCTCTCTCTTATACATGAAGATATATGTGTTGTTAATAAGTATTTCGTCTATGGACAGCTTCTCATATAACACAACCATATCTCAGGTACAGAGATTAGGAACATGTATGATCCTTTTTCTCTTTTTTTTAATTTGTAGGAATCCCCTTTTTCAATACTCTATAGAATAGACTGCACTGACTGCAGAGTTTACAAGTTTACTTTAGACTGTGGGCTGACTGACCTCAGACTTAAGCCTTAACTGTACTAAGTTAAAAAAATCTATATTCCTTTTTATTTTACTTCAAATATATAATTATAGTCATACACTATAGCCATAATAACTGATAGCCTGTTAATATAATGCTGAAGGGCATAATACACTGCACTTTAATACTAGTGCATTGTATTTTATAAGTGATATGAAGATCGCTGTTAAAAGGTCCCCTTTATAAAAATTTAAATGCTAGGTTAACATTGAGGAATTTCCAGCCGGAATAACTATTGACGGAGGTTCCACGGGTGCATTGCCATCCCCATAGATGGCAATGTATTCTGCATGAATAATATAAAAAAAAAAAAAGTTAAAAATAAACAATTTATAAAATAATTAACCCCGACCCCTACAAAATTATACACATAATTATATATATATATATATATACATATATATATATATATATATAGATGTGTGTGTATAAAGAAATAAAAAAAAATAATCCAACAAATATAAAAAATAACCCAACCCTCCCTTTACATTAACCATAATTAAACATTGGCTGTCAACATAATGCTGACAGCTATAATACACTGCACTGTTATACTAGTGCAATGTATTCTATGGGCGATCAGTAGATTGCTGGTAAAAGCCCTCTCTTGGGATAAAAAAAAAGAACAAAAAACTAAACAAGTTAAAAAACTAATTAAACATAACACCCTTAAAAAACATTAAAAAAGTGAATATTTGTTTAAAATACACAATAAAACCCATGACAAAACCTTAACCATAAATTGTCTTTTAGAATAATGCTGAGAGGCATAAGACACTGTCATACTACAGCAGTTAATATATGAGCTGTCGAAAGATTGCTGCTTTAAGTCCCTTAATGGGAATAGTTAAAAACTAAGACGCAAAACAAGGTTAATGAAATAATTTTAAAAAAATCTAAATCTCCACCTCACCAAAAACATGCCTTTAAAAACATATTTTGTATCAAATATTAAATTAAGAAAAAACAATATATAGATATGCCCAAAAAACTTTATAACCCCACAAACAAAAACTGACAATAGCCATAATCATACACCTCCTGTCAGCATGATGTTGAGAGGCATAATACACTGCACTAAGATAGTAGTGCAGTGTTTCATAGAAACGATCAGATCAGGGGTGAAAGGTCGCTCTTTTATGGGAAAAACAAAAATAGAAAGGCTGAAATGCTATAAAAAATTAATGAATAAAAAAAGTAAATAAATAAAACTGACTATGCCATGGTAATACATAGCCTGTAAACATAATGCTAAAATGCAGAATACACTGCACTTTAATTCCAGAGCAGTGTATTATATGAGCAATCAGTAGATCGCCGTTGATTGTCCTCTTTAAAAAATACTTAAAGGCTAGGATCCCACTCAGGAATTTCAATCCGGAATATTTATGGACAGATATTCCATGCGAACATTCACATCCTCATAAATGGCAATGTATTCTGCACAGATTGTGTCTAAAAAAAAGTTAAAAAATAAAAGACAACTGATTTATAAAACCATCAACCCCCACACCCACAAAAATATATTTATAAAAAACAAAACAAAAGATATAAAAAAAATAACCCAAAAAATATAAAAAAACAACATAATCCAAAACCCCCCTCCCATTAGCCATAACTAAACATTGCTTGTCAGCATAAGGCTGAAAGGCATAATATCCTGCCCTACAATAGCAGTGTAGTGTTTTATATGAGCGATCTGAAGATTGCTGGTGAACGCCCTATTGTAGGATTAGTTTAAAAAGTTCAAAAAATGAAAAAGAAACGGTTGATAAAATAAAAAAGAGATAAAAAACTCTCTAACAATATTTAAGAAAAGAAACTATATAGAATTGTGTTTAAAAATAAATCTACAATAAAACCCCTGCATAATACACTATCATACTCGTGCAGTGTATTATAAAATGAGCTATCGAAATATCGCTGGTTAACGCCCCTTTATCAAAATAGTTAGAAAGTTATAAATGTAAAAAAGGTTGATGAAATAATTAAAAAATAATAACCCGGCCCCACAAAAACATCCCTTTAAAATGAAATTTTTTGGATCAAATATACAATTCAGAATAAAGAAAAAAAAATCCCCAAAATGTTATCAAAACATTTCATAATTAAAAGGCATACATTCCCATTATATAGTTAGCTGTTGTTTATAATATAAACATTTTAAATAAAATATTTAATTAAAAAATATCAAAAATATACATCATATTTTAAGTTAAAAAGAAACATGTAGTTCCCAGTGTGTTCCATCTTTTGTTTGTTTCTTTTTCTTATGCAGTTTCATAATTCCTGAGATAAGTAGTTATGGCCCTAGAGTGTTATATATATTAGCGTCTGTAGCATGTATCAGGAGCATGTTATCATACCTGTGTCTTTTTACAGGTGACTGATGTCCAGCGAGAAGGTGAACGTGACATATACGCCCGTCAGCTGCAAGAAAGGAACCACGAGACAGGTAATTAATATTTATATTAATTACTGATAACAATCAGGCTAGATGTAAAATCTAGACCTGCAGAGATTTCATAGTCTCTCTCTTATACATGAAGATATATGTGTTGTTAATAAGTATTTCGTCTATGGACAGCTTCTCATATAACACAACCATATCTCAGGTACAGAGATTAGGAACATGTATGATCCTTTTTCTCTTTTTTTTAATTTGTAGGAATCCCCTTTTTCAATACTCTATAGAATAGACTGCACTGACTGCAGAGTTTACAAGTTTACTTTAGACTGTGGGCTGACTGACCTCAGACTTAAGCCTTAACTGTACTAAGTTAAAAAAATCTATATTCCTTTTTATTTTACTTCAAATATATAATTATAGTCATACACTATAGCCATAATAACTGATAGCCTGTTAATATAATGCTGAAGGGCATAATACACTGCACTTTAATACTAGTGCATTGTATTTTATAAGTGATATGAAGATCGCTGTTAAAAGGTCCCCTTTATAAAAATTTAAATGCTAGGTTCACATTGAGGAATTTCCAGCCGGAATAACTATTGACGGAGGTTCCACGGGTGCATAGCCATCCCCATAGATGGCAATGTATTCTGCATGAATAATATAAAAAAAAAAAGTTAAAAATAAACAATTTATAAAATAATTAACCCCGACCCCTACAAAATTATACATATGTATATATATATATATATATATATATATATGTGTGTGTGTGTGTGTGTGTGTGTATAAAGAAATTAAAAAAAAAATCCAACAAATATAAAAAATAACCCAACCCTCCCTTTACATTAACCATAATTAAACATTGGCTGTCAACATAATGCTGACAGCTATAATACACTGCACTGTAATACTAGTGCAATGTATTCTATGGGCGATCAGTAGATTGCTGGTAAAAGCCCTCTCTTGGGATAAAAAAAAAGAACAAAAAACAACAAGTTAAAAAACTAATTAAACATGACACCCTTAAAAAACATTAAAAAAGAGAATATTTGTTTAAAACACACAATAAAACCCATGACAAAACCTTAACCATAAATTGTCTTTTAGAATAATGCCGAGAGGCATAAGACACTGTCATACTACTGCAGTTAATATATGAGCTGTCGAAAGATTGCTGCTTTAAGTCCCTTAATGGGAATAGTTAAAAACTAAGACGCAAAACAAGGTTAATGAAATAATTTTAAAAAATCTAAATCTCCGCCTCACCAAAAACATGCCTTTAAAAACATATTTTGTATCAAATATTAAATTAAGAAAAAACAATATATAGAAATGCCCAAAAAACTTTATAACCCCATAAACAAAAACTGACGATAGCTATAATCATACACCTCCTGTCAGCATGATGTTGAGAGGCATAATACACTGCACTAAGATAGTAGTGCAGTGTTTCATAGAAACGATCAGATCAGTGATGAAAGGTCGCTCTTTTATGGGAAAAACAAAAATAGAAAGGCTGAAATGCTATAAAAAATTAATAAATAAAAAAAGTAAATAAATAAAACTGACTATGCCATGGTAATACATAGCCTGTAAACATAATGCTAAAATGCAGAATACACTGCACTTTAATTCCAGAGCAGTGTATTATATGAGCGATCAGAAGATCGCCGTTGATTGTCCTCTTTAAAAAATACTTAAAGGCTAGGATCCCACTCAGGAATTTCAATCCGGAATATTTATGGACAGATATTCCATGCGAACATTCACGTCCTCATAAATGGCAATGTATTCTGCACAGATTGTGTCTAAAAAAAAGTTAAAAAATAAAAGACAAATGATTTATAAAACCATCAACCCCCACACCCACAAAAAATATATTTATAAAAAACAAAACAAAAGATATTAAAAAAAATAACCCAAAAAATATAAAAAAACAAAATAATCCAAAACCCCCCTCCCATTAGCCATAACTAAACATTGCTTGTCAGCATAAGGCTGAAAGGCATAATATCCTGCCCTACAATAGCAGTGTAGTGTTTTATATGAGCGATCTGAAGATCGCTGGTGAACGCCCTCTTGTAGGATTAGTTTAAAAAGTTCAAAAAATGAAAAGGAAACGGTTGATAAAATAAAAAAGAAATAAAAAAACTCTCTAACAATATTTAAAAAAAGAAACTATATAGAATTGTGTTTAAAAAAAAATCTACAATAAAACCCCTGCATAATACACTATCATACTCATGCAGTGTATTATTATATGAGCTATCGAAATATCGCTGGTTAACGCCCCTTTATCAAAATAGTTAGAAAGTTATAAATGTAAAAAAGGTTGATGAAATAATTAAAAAATAACAACCCGGCCCCACAAAAACATCCCTTTAAAATGAAATTTTTTGGATCAAATATACAATTCAGAATAAAGAAAAAAAAATCCCCAAAATGTTATCAAAACATTTCATAATTAAAAGGCATACATTCCCATTATATAGTTAGCTGTTGTTTATAATATAAACATTTTAAATAAAATATTCAATTAAAAAATATCAAAAATATACATCATATTTTAAGTTAAAAAGAAACATGTAGTTCCCAGTGTGTTCCATCTTTTGTTTGTTTCTTTTTCTTATGCAGTTTCATAATTCCTGAGATAAGTAGTTATGGCCCTAGAGTGTTATATATATTAGCGTCTGTAGCATGTATCAGGAGCATGTTATCATACCTGTGTCTTTTTACAGGTGACTGATGTCCAGCGAGAAGGTGAACGTGACATATACGCCCGTCAGCTGCAAGAAAGGAACCACGAGACAGGTAATTAATATTTATATTAATTACTGATAACAATCAGGCTAGATGTAAAATCTAGACCTGCAGAGATTTCATAGTCTCTCTCTTATACATGAAGATATATGTGTTGTTAATAAGTATTTCGTCTATGGACAGCTTCTCATATAACACAACCATATCTCAGGTACAGAGATTAGGAACATGTATGATCCTTTTTCTCTTTTTTTTAATTTGTAGGAATCCCCTTTTTCAATACTCTATAGAATAGACTGCACTGACTGCAGAGTTTACAAGTTTACTTTAGACTGTGGGCTGACTGACCTCAGACTTAAGCCTTAACTGTACTAAGTTAAAAAAATCTATATTCCTTTTTATTTTACTTCAAATATATAATTATAGTCATACACTATAGCCATAATAACTGATAGCCTGTTAATATAATGCTGAAGGGCATAATACACTGCACTTTAATACTAGTGCATTGTATTTTATAAGTGATATGAAGATCGCTGTTAAAAGGTCCCCTTTATAAAAATTTAAATGCTAGGTTCACATTGAGGAATTTCCAGCCGGAATAACTATTGACGGAGGTTCCACGGGTGCATAGCCATCCCCATAGATGGCAATGTATTCTGCATGAATAATATAAAAAAAAAAAGTTAAAAATAAACAATTTATAAAATAATTAACCCCGACCCCTACAAAATTATACATATGTATATATATATATATATATATATATATGTGTGTGTGTGTGTGTGTGTGTATAAAGAAATTAAAAAAAAAATCCAACAAATATAAAAAATAACCCAACCCTCCCTTTACATTAACCATAATTAAACATTGGCTGTCAACATAATGCTGACAGCTATAATACACTGCACTGTAATACTAGTGCAATGTATTCTATGGGCGATCAGTAGATTGCTGGTAAAAGCCCTCTCTTGGGATAAGAAAAAAGAACAAAAAACAACAAGTTAAAAAACTAATTAAACATGACACCCTTAAAAAACATTAAAAAAGAGAATATTTGTTTAAAACACACAATAAAACCCATGACAAAACCTTAACCATAAATTGTCTTTTAGAATAATGCCGAGAGGCATAAGACACTGTCATACTACTGCAGTTAATATATGAGCTGTCGAAAGATTGCTGCTTTAAGTCCCTTAATGGGAATAGTTAAAAACTAAGACGCAAAACAAGGTTAATGAAATAATTTTAAAAAATCTAAATCTCCGCCTCACCAAAAACATGCCTTTAAAAACATATTTTGTATCAAATATTAAATTAAGAAAAAACAATATATAGAAATGCCCAAAAAACTTTATAACCCCATAAACAAAAACTGACGATAGCTATAATCATACACCTCCTGTCAGCATGATGTTGAGAGGCATAATACACTGCACTAAGATAGTAGTGCAGTGTTTCATAGAAACGATCAGATCAGTGATGAAAGGTCGCTCTTTTATGGGAAAAACAAAAATAGAAAGGCTGAAATGCTATAAAAAATTAATAAATAAAAAAAGTAAATAAATAAAACTGACTATGCCATGGTAATACATAGCCTGTAAACATAATGCTAAAATGCAGAATACACTGCACTTTAATTCCAGAGCAGTGTATTATATGAGCGATCAGAAGATCGCCGTTGATTGTCCTCTTTAAAAAATACTTAAAGGCTAGGATCCCACTCAGGAATTTCAATCCGGAATATTTATGGACAGATATTCCATGCGAACATTCACGTCCTCATAAATGGCAATGTATTCTGCACAGATTGTGTCTAAAAAAAAGTTAAAAAATAAAAGACAAATGATTTATAAAACCATCAACCCCCACACCCACAAAAATATATTTATAAAAAAACAAAACAAAAGATATTAAAAAAAATAACCCAAAAAATATAAAAAAACAAAATAATCCAAAACCCCCCTCCCATTAGCCATAACTAAACATTGCTTGTCAGCATAAGGCTGAAAGGCATAATATCCTGCCCTACAATAGCAGTGTAGTGTTTTATATGAGCGATCTGAAGATCGCTGGTGAACGCCCTCTTGTAGGATTAGTTTAAAAAGTTCAAAAAATGAAAAGGAAACGGTTGATAAAATAAAAAAGAAATAAAAAAACTCTCTAACAATATTTAAAAAAAGAAACTATATAGAATTGTGTTTAAAAAAAAATCTACAATAAAACCCCTGCATAATACACTATCATACTCATGCAGTGTATTATTATATGAGCTATCGAAATATCGCTGGTTAACGCCCCTTTATCAAAATAGTTAGAAAGTTATAAATGTAAAAAAGGTTGATGAAATAATTAAAAAATAACAACCCGGCCCCACAAAAACATCCCTTTAAAATGAAATTTTTTGGATCAAATATACAATTCAGAATAAAGAAAAAAAAATCCCCAAAATGTTATCAAAACATTTCATAATTAAAAGGCATACATTCCCATTATATAGTTAGCTGTTGTTTATAATATAAACATTTTAAATAAAATATTCAATTAAAAAATATCAAAAATATACATCATATTTTAAGTTAAAAAGAAACATGTAGTTCCCAGTGTGTTCCATCTTTTGTTTGTTTCTTTTTCTTATGCAGTTTCATAATTCCTGAGATAAGTAGTTATGGCCCTAGAGTGTTATATATATTAGCGTCTGTAGCATGTATCAGGAGCATGTTATCATACCTGTGTCTTTTTACAGGTGACTGATGTCCAGCGAGAAGGTGAACGTGACATATACGCCCGTCAGCTGCAAGAAAGGAATCACGAGACAGGTAATTAATATTTATATTAATTACTGATAACAATCAGGCTAGATGTAAAATCTAGACCTGCAGAGATTTCATAGTCTCTCTCTTATACATGAAGATATATGTGTTGTTAATAAGTATATCGTCTATGGACAGCTTCTCATATAACACAACCATATCTCAGGTACAGAGATTAGGAACATGTATGATCCTTTTTCTCTTTTTTTTTATTTGTAGGAATCCCCTTTTTCAATACTCTATAGAATAGACTGCACTGACTGCAGAGTTTACAAGTTTACTTTAGACTGTGGGCTGACTGACCTCAGACTTAAGCCTTAACTGTACTAAGTTAAAAAAAATCTATATTCCTTTTTATTTTACTTCAAATATATAATTATAGTCATACACTATAGCCATAATAACTGATAGCCTGTTAATATAATGCTGAAGGGCATAATACACTGCACTTTAATACTAGTGCATTGTAATTTATAAGTGATATGAAGATCGCTGTTAAAAGGTCCCCTTTATAAAAATTTAAATGCTAGGTTCACATTGAGGAATTTCCAGCCGGAATAACTATTGACGGAGGTTCCACGGGTGCATAGCCATCCCCATAGATGGCAATGTATTCTGCATGAATAATATAAAAAAAAAAAAGTTAAAAATAAACAATTTATAAAATAATTAACCCCGACCCCTACAAAATTATACATATGTATATATATATATATATATATATATATATATATATATATATATATGTGTGTGTGTGTGTGTGTGTGTGTGTGTGTGTGTGTGTATAAAGAAATTAAAAAAAAAATCCAACAAATATAAAAAATAACCCAACCCTCCCTTTACATTAACCATAATTAAACATTGGCTGTCAACATAATGCTGACAGCTATAATACACTGCACTGTAATACTAGTGCAATGTATTCTATGGGCGATCAGTAGATTGCTGGTAAAAGCCCTCTCTTGGGATAAAAAAAAAGAACAAAAAACAACAAGTTAAAAAACTAATTAAACATGACACCCTTAAAAAACATTAAAAAAGAGAATATTTGTTTAAAACACACAATAAAACCCATGACAAAACCTTAACCATAAATTGTCTTTTAGAATAATGCCGAGAGGCATAAGACACTGTCATACTACTGCAGTTAATATATGAGCTGTCGAAAGATTGCTGCTTTAAGTCCCTTAATGGGAATAGTTAAAAACTAAGACGCAAAACAAGGTTAATGAAATAATTTTAAAAAATCTAAATCTCCGCCTCACCAAAAACATGCCTTTAAAAACATATTTTGTATCAAATATTAAATTAAGAAAAAACAATATATAGAAATGCCCAAAAAACTTTATAACCCCATAAACAAAAACTGACGATAGCTATAATCATACACCTCCTGTCAGCATGATGTTGAGAGGCATAATACACTGCACTAAGATAGTAGTGCAGTGTTTCATAGAAACGATCAGATCAGTGGTGAAAGGTCGCTCTTTTATGGGAAAAACAAAAACAGAAAGGCTGAAATGCTATAAAAAATTAATAAATAAAAAAAGTAAATAAATAAAACTGACTATGCCATGGTAATACATAGCCTGTAAACATAATGCTAAAATGCAGAATACACTGCACTTTAATTCCAGAGCAGTGTATTATATGAGCGATCAGAAGATCGCCGTTGATTGTCCTCTTTAAAAAATACTTAAAGGCTAGGATCCCACTCAGGAATTTCAATCCGGAATATTTATGAACAGATATTCCATGCGAACATTCACGTCCTCATAAATGGCAATGTATTCTGCACAGATTGTGTCTAAAAAAAAGTTAAAAAATAAAAGACAAATGATTTATAAAACCATCAACCCCCACACCCACAAAAAATATATTTATAAAAAACAAAACAAAAGATATAAAAAAAAAATAACCCAAAAAATATAAAAAAACAAAATAATCCAAAACCCCCCTCCCATTAGCCATAACTAAACATTGCTTGTCAGCATAAGGCTGAAAGGCATAATATCCTGCCCTACAATAGCAGTGTAGTGTTTTACATGAGCGATCTGAAGATCGCTGGTGAACGCCCTCTTGTAAGATTAGTTAAAAAAGTTCAAAAAATTAAAAAGAAATGGTTGATAAAATAAAAAAGAAATAAAAAAAACTCTCTAACAATATTTAAAAAAAAGAAAATATATAGAATTGTGTTTTAAAAAAAATCTACAATAAAACCCCTGCATAATACACTATCATACTCATGCAGTGTATTATTATATGAGCTATCGAAATATCGCTGGTTAACGCCCCTTTATCAAAATAGTTAGAAAGTTATAAATGAAAAAAAGGTTGATGAAATAATTAAAAAATAACAACCCGGCCCCACAAAAACATCCCTTTAAAATGAAATTTTTTGGATCAAATATACAATTCTGAATAAAGAAAAAAAAATCCTCAAAATGTTATAAAAACATTTCATAATTAAAAGGCATACATTCCCATTATATAGTTAACTGTTGTTTATAATATAAACATTTTAAATAAAAAATTTAATTAAAAAATATCAAAAATATACATTATATTTTAAGTTAAAAAGAAACATCTAGATCCCAGTGTGTTCCATCTTTTGTTTGTTTCTTTTTCTTATGCAGTTTCATAATTCCTGAGATAAGTAGTTATGGCCCTAGAGTGTTATATATATTAGCGTCTGTAGCATGTATCAGGAGCATGTTATCATACCTGTGTCTTTTTACAGGTGACTGATGTCCAGCGAGAAGGTGAACGTGACATATACGCCCGTCAGCTGCAAGAAAGGAACCACGAGACAGGTAATTAATATTTATATTAATTACTGATAACAATCAGGCTAGATGTAAAATCTAGACCTGCAGAGATTTCATAGTCTCTCTCTTATACATGAAGATATATGTGTTGTTAATAAGTATTTCGTCTATGGACAGCTTCTCATATAACACAACCATATCTCAGGTACAGAGATTAGGAACATGTATGATCCTTTTTCTCTTTTTTTTAATTTGTAGGAATCCCCTTTTTCAATACTCTATAGAATAGACTGCACTGACTGCAGAGTTTACAAGTTTACTTTAGACTGTGGGCTGACTGACCTCAGACTTAAGCCTTAACTGTACTAAGTTAAAAAAATCTATATTCCTTTTTATTTTACTTCAAATATATAATTATAGTCATACACTATAGCCATAATAACTGATAGCCTGTTAATATAATGCTGAAGGGCATAATACACTGCACTTTAATACTAGTGCATTGTATTTTATAAGTGATATGAAGATCGCTGTTAAAAGGTCCCCTTTATAAAAATTTAAATGCTAGGTTCACATTGAGGAATTTCCAGCCGGAATAACTATTGACGGAGGTTCCACGGGTGCATAGCCATCCCCATAGATGGCAATGTATTCTGCATAAATAATATCAAAAAAAAAAAGTTAAAAATAAACAATTTATAAAATAATTAACCCCGACCCCTACAAAATTATACATATATATATATATATATATATATATATATATATATATATATATGTGTGTGTGTGTGTGTGTAAAGAAAGAAAAAAAAAATCCAACAAATATAAAAAATAACCCAACCCTCCCTTTACATTAACCATAATTAAACATTGGCTGTCAACATAATGCTGACAGCTATAATACACTGCACTGTAATACTAGTGCAATGTATTCTATGGGCGATCAGTAGATTGCTGGTAAAAGCCCTCTCTTGGGATAAAAAAAAAGAACAAAAAACAACAAGTTAAAAAACTAATTAAACATAACACCCTTAAAAAACATTAAAAAAGAGAATATTTGTTTAAAACACACAATAAAACCCATGACAAAACCTTAACCATAAATTGTCTTTTAGAATAATGCCGAGAGGCATAAGACACTGTCATACTACTGCAGTTAATATATGAGCTGTCGAAAGATTGCTGCTTTAAGTCCCTTAATGGGAATAGTTAAAAACTAAGACGCAAAACAAGGTTAATGAAATAATTTTAAAAAATCTAAATCTCCGCCTCACCAAAAACATGCCTTTAAAAACATATTTTGTATCAAATATTAAATTAAGAAAAAACAATATATAGATATGCCCAAAAAACTTTATAACCCCATAAACAAAAACTGACGATAGCCATAATCATACACCTCCTGTCAGCATGATGTTGAGAGGCATAATACACTGCACTAAGATAGTAGTGCAGTGTTTCATAGAAACGATCAGATCAGTGGTGAAAGGTCGCTCTTTTATGGGAAAAACAAAAACAGAAAGGCTGAAATGCTATAAAAAATTAATAAATAAAAAAAGTAAATAAATAAAACTGACTATACCATGGTAATACATAGCCTGTAAACATAATGCTGAAATGCAGAATACACTGCACTTTAATTTCAGAGCAGTGTATTATATGAGCGATCAGAAGATCGCCGTTGATTGTCCTCTTTAAAAAACACTTAAAGGCTAGGATCCCACTCAGGAATTTCAATCCGGAATATTTATGGACAGATATTCCATGCGAACATTCACGTCCTCATAAATGGCAATGTATGCTGCACAGATTGTGTCTAAACAAAGTTAAAAAATAAAAGACAAACGATTTATAAAACCTTCAACCCCCACACCCACAAAAAATATATTTATAAAAAACAAAACAAAAGATATAAAAAAAATAACCCAAACAATATAAAAAAAACTAAATAATCCAAAACCCCCCTTCCATTAGCCATAACTAAACATTGCTTGTCAGCATAAAGCTGAAAGGCATAATATCCTGCACTACAATAGCAGTGTAGTGTTTTACATGAGCGATCTGAAGATCGCTGGTGAACGCCCTCTTGTAAGATTAGTTAAAAAAGTTCAAAAAATTAAAAAGAAATGGTTGATAAAATAAAAAAGAAATAAAAAAAACTCTCTAACAATATTTAAAAAAAAGAAAATATATAGAATTGTGTTTTAAAAAAAATCTACAATA
Source organism: Hyla sarda (assembly GCF_029499605.1). Lineage (NCBI taxonomy): Eukaryota > Metazoa > Chordata > Amphibia > Anura > Hylidae > Hyla > Hyla sarda. The sequence goes on from NC_079194.1 coordinate 58,830,124, forward strand.
AAACCCCTGCATAATACACTATCATACTCATGCAGTGTATTATTATATGAGCTATCGAAATATCGCTGGTTAACGCCCCTTTATCAAAATAGTTAGAAAGTTATAAATGAAAAAAAGGTTGATGAAATAATTAAAAAATAACAACCCGGCCCCACAAAAACATCCCTTTAAAATGAAATTTTTTGGATCAAATATACAATTCTGAATAAAGAAAAAAAAATCCTCAAAATGTTATAAAAACATTTCATAATTAAAAGGCATACATTCCCATTATATAGTTAACTGTTGTTTATAATATAAACATTTTAAATAAAAAATTTTATTAAAAAATATCAAAAATATACATTATATTTTAAGTTAAAAAGAAACATCTAGATCCCAGTGTGTTCCATCTTTTGTTTGTTTCTTTTTCTTATGCAGTTTCATAATTCCTGAGATAAGTAGTTATGGCCCTAGAGTGTTATATATATTAGCGTCTGTAGCATGTATCAGGAGCATGTTATCATACCTGTGTCTTTTTACAGGTGACTGATGTCCAGTGACAAGGTGAACGTGACATATACGCTTGTCAGCTGCAAGAAAGGAACCACGAGACAGGTAATTAATATTTATATTAATTACTGATAACAATCAGGCTAGATGTAAAATCTAGACCTGCAGAGATTTCATAGTCTCTCTCTTATACATGAAGATATATGTGTTGTTAATAAGTATATCGTCTATGGACAGCTTCTCATATTACACAACCATATCTCAGGTACAGAGATTAGGAACATTTATGATCCTTTTTCTCTTTTTTTTTAATTTGTAGGAATCCCCTTTTTCATTACTCTATAGAATAGACTGCACTGACTGCAGAGTTTACACGTTTACTTTAGACTGTGGGCTGACTGACCTCAGACTTAAGACTTAACTGTACTAAGTAAAAAAAATCTATATTCCTTTTTATTTTACTTGAAATATATAATTATAGCCAAACACTATAGCCATAATAACTGATAGTCTGTTAATATAATGCTGAAGGGCATAATACACTGCACTTTAATACTAGTGCATTGTATTTTATAAGTGATATGAAGATCGCTGTTAAAAGGTCCCCTTTATAAAAATGTAAATGCTAGGTTCAGATTGAGGAATTTCCAGCCGGAATAACTATTGACGGAGGTTCCACGGGTGCATTGCTATCCCCATAGATGGCAATGTATTCTGCATGAATAATATCTAAAAAAAAAGTTAAAAATAAACAATTTATGAAATAATTAACCCAGACCCCTACAAAATTATACATATATACATATATATATATATATATATATATATATATGTGTGTGTGTGTGTGTGTATATAAAGAAATAAAAAAATAGTAATAATCCAACAAATATAAAAAACAACCCAACCCTCCCTTTACATTAGCCATAATTAAACATTGGCTGTCAACATAATGCTGACAGCTATAATACACTGCACTGTAATACTAGTGCAATGTATTCTATGGGCGATCAGTAGATTGCTGGTAAAAGCCCTCTCTTGGGATAACAAAAAGAACAAAAAACAGCAAGTTAAAAAAATAATTAAACATAACACCCTTAAAAAACATTAAAAAAGAGAATATATTTTTAAAACACACAATAAAACCCCTGACAAAACCTTAACAAAACATTGTCTTTTAGAATAATGCCGAGAGGCATAAGACACTGTCATACTACTGCAGTTAATATATGAGCTGTCGAAAGATTGCTGCTTTAAGTCCCTTAATTGAAATAGTTAAAAACTAAAAAGACGAAAAACAAGGTTAATGAAATAATTTAAAAAAATCTAAATCTCCGCCTCACCAAAAACATGCCTTTAAAAACATATTTTGCATCAAATATTAAATTAAGAAAAAACAATATATAGAAATGCCCAAAAAACTTTATAACCCCATAAATAACCATAATAATGATAACCATAATCATACACCTCCTGTCAGCATGATGTTGAGAGGCATAATACACTGCACTAAGATAGTATTGCAGTGTTTCATAGAAACGATCAGATCAGTGGTGAAAGGTCGCTCTCATATGGGAAAAAAAATAGAAAGCTGAAATGCTATAAAAATATTAATAAATAAAAAAAGCAAATAAATAAAACTGAGTATGCCATGGTAATACATAGCCTGTAAACATAATGCTGAAATGCAGAATACACTGCACTTTAATTCCAGAACAGTGTATTATATGAGCGGTCAGAAGATCGCCGTTGATTGTCCTCTTTAAAAAACACTTAAAGGCTAGGATCCCACTCAGGAATTTCAATCCGGAATATTTATGGACAGATATTCCATGCGAATATTCACGTACTCATAAATGGCAATGCATTCTGCACAGATTGTGTCTAAACAAAGTTAAAAAATAAAAGACAAATGATTTATAAAACCATCAACCCCCACACCCACAAAAAATATATTCATGAAAAACAAAACAAAAGATATAAAAAAGTAACCCAAAATATAAAAAAACCAAAATAATCCAAAAACCCCCTCCCATTAGCCATAACTAAACATTGCTTGTCAGCATAAGGCTGAAAGGCATAATAACCTGCAATACAATAGCAGTGTAGTGTTTTATATGAGCGATCTGAAGATCGCTGGAGAACACCCTCTTGTAGGATTAGTTTAAAAAGTTCAAAAAATGAAAAAGAAACGGTTGATAAAATAAAAAAGAAATAAAAAAAACTCTCTAACAATATTTAAAAAAAGAAAATATATAGAATTGTGTTTTTAAAAAAATCTACAATAAAACCCCTGCATAATACACTATCATACTCGTGCAGTGTATTATTATATGAGCTATCGAAATATCGCTGGTTAACGCCCCTTAATCAAAATAGTTAGAAAGTTATAAATGAAAAAAAGGTTGATGAAATATTTTAAAAATAACAACCCGGCCCCACAAAAACATCCCTTTAAAATGAAATTTTTTGGATCAAATATACAATTCAGAATAAAGAAAAAAAAATCCCCAAAATGTTATAAAAACATTTCAAAATTAAAAGGCATACATTCCCATTATATAGTTAACTGTTGTTTATAATATAAACATTTTAAATAAAATATTTAATTAAAAAAATATCAAAAATATACATAATATTTTAAGTTAAAAAGAAACATCTAGATCCCAGTGTGTTCCATCTTTTGTTTGTTTCTTTTTCTTATGCAGTTTCATAATTCCTGAGATAAGTAGTTATGGCCCTCGAGTGTTATATATATTAGCGTCTGTAGCATGTATCAGGAGCATGTTATCATACCTGTGTCTTTTTACAGGTGACTGATGTCCAGCGAGAAGGTGAACTTGACATATACGCCCTTCAGCTGCAAGAAAGGAACCACGAGACAGGTAATTAATATTTATATTAATTACTGATAACAATCAGGCTAGATGTAAAATCTAGACCTGCAGAGATTTCATAGTCTCTCTCTCTTATACATGAAGATATATGTGTTGTTAATAAGTATATCGTCTATGGACAGCTTCTCATATAACACATCCATATCTCAGGTACAGAGATTAGGAACATTTATGATCCTTTTTCTCTTTTTTTTTTATTTGTAGGAATCCCCTTTTTTTAATACTCTATAGAATAGACTGCACTTACTGCAGAGTTTACAAGTTTACTTTAGACTGTGGGCTGACTGACCTCAGACTTAAGACTTAACTGTACTAAGTTAAAAAAAATCTATATTCCTTTCTATTTTACTTCAAATATATAATTACAGCCAAACACTATAGCCATAATAACTGATAGTCTGTTAATATAATGCTGGAGGTCATAATACACTGCACTTTAATACTAGTGCATTGTATTTTATAAGTGATATGAAGATCACTGTTTAAAGGTCCCCTTTATAAAAAATTAAATGCTAGGTTCACATTGAGGAATTTCCAGCCGGAATAACTATTGACGGAGGTTCCACGGGTGCATTGCCATCCCCATAGATGACAATGTATTCTGCATGAATAATATCTAAAAAAAAAAGTTACAAATAAACAATTTATAAAATAATTAACCCAGACACCTACAAAATTATACATATATATATATATATATATATATATATATATATATATATGTGTGTATAAAGAAATAAAAAAAATTATAATAATCCAACAAATATAAAAAATAACCCAACCCTCCCTTTATATTAGCCATAATTAAACATTGGCTGTCAACATAATGCTGACAGCTATAATACACTGCACTGTAATACTAGTGCAATGTATTATATGGGCGATCAGTAGATTGCTGGTAAAAGCCCTCTCTTGGGATAAAAAAAAAAAGAACAAAAAACAACAAGTTAAAAAAACTAATTAAACATAACACACTTAAAAAAACATTAAAAAAAGAAAATATTTTTTTTAAAACACACAATAAAACCCCTTAACCATAAATTGTCTTTCAGAATAATGCCGAGAGGCATAAGACACTGTCATACTACTGTACTTAATATATGAGCTGTCGAAAGATTGCTGCTTTAAGTCCCTTAATGGGAATAGTTAAAAACTAATAAGATGCAAAACAAGGTTAATGAAATAATTTTAAAAAATCTAAATCTCCGCCTCACCAAAAACATGCCTTTAAAAACATATTTTGTATCAAATATTAAATTAAGAAAAAACAATATATAGAAATGCCCAAAAAACTTTATAACCCCATAAAAAATAAACTGACGATAGCCATAATCATACACCTCCTGTCAGCATGATGTTGAGAGGCATGATACACTGCACTAAGATAGTAGTGCAGTGTTTCATAGAAACGATCAGATCAGTGGTGAAAGGTCGCTCTCTTGTGGGAAAAACAAAAATAGAAAGGCTGAAATGCTATAAAAAAATTAATAAATAAAAAAAGTAAATAAATAAAACTGACTATGCCATGGTAATATATAGCCTGTAAACATAATGCTGAAATGCAGAATACACTGCACTTTAATTCCAGAGCAGTGTATTATATGAGCGATCAGAAGATCGCCATTGATTGTCCTCTTTAAAAAACACTTAAAGGCTAGGATCCCACTCAGGAATTTCAATCCGAAATATTTATGGACAGATATTCCATGCGAACATTCACGTCCTCATAAATGGCAAGGTATTCTGCACAGATTGTGTCTAAAAAAAAGTTAAAAAATAAAAGACAAATGATTTATAAAACCATCAACCCCCACACCCACAAAAAATATATTTATAAAAAACAAAACAAAAGATATAAAAAAATAACCCAAAAATATAAAAAAACAAAATAATCCAAAACCCCCCTCCCATTAGCCATAACTAAACATTGCTTGTCAGCATAAGGCTGAAAGGCATAATATCCTGCACTACAATAGCAGTGTAGTGTTTTATATGAGCGATCTGAAGATCGCTGGTGAACGCCCTCTTGTAGGATTAGTTTAAAAAGTTCAAAAAATGAAAAAGAAACGGTTGATAAAATAAAAAAGAAATTAAAAAAACTCTCTAACAATATTTAAAAAAAGAAAATATATAGAATTGTGTTTTAAAAAAAATCTACAATAATACATAATACATAATACACTATCATACTCGTGCAGTGTATTATTATATGAGCTATCGAAATATCGCTAGTTAACGCCCCTTAATCAAAATAGTTAGAAAGTTATAAATGAAAAAAAGGTTGATGAAATAATTAAAAAAATAACAACCCGGCCCCACAAAAACATCCCTTTAAAATGAAATTTTTTGGATCAAATATACAATTCTGAATAAAGAAAAAAAAATCCCCAAAATGTTATAAAAACATTTCAAAATTAAAAGGCATACATTCCCATTATATAGTTAACTGTTGTTTATAATATAAACATTTTTAATAAAATATTTAATTAAAAAAATATCAAAAATATACATAATATTTTAAGTTAAAAAGAAACATCTAGATCCCAGTGTGTTCCATCTTTTTTTTTGTTTCTTTTTCTTATGCAGTTTCATAATTCCTGAGATAAGTTGTTATGGCCCTAGAGTGTTATATATATTAGCGTCTGTAGCATGTATCAGGAGCATGTTATCATACCTGTGTCTTTTTACAGGTGACTGATGTCCAGCGAGAAGGTGAACGTGACATATACGCCCGTCAGCTGCAAGAAAGGAACCACGAGACAGGTAATTAATATTTATATTAATTACTGATAACAATCAGGCTAGATGTAAAATCTAGACCTGCAGAGATTTCATAGTCTCTTATACATGAAGATATATGTGTTGTTAATAAGTATATCGTCTATGGACAGCTTCTCATATAACACATCCATATCTCAGGTACAGAGATTAGGAACATTTATGATCCTTTTTCTCTTTTTTTTTAAATTGTAGGAATCCCCTTTTTCAATACTCTATAGAATAGACTGCACTGACTGCAGAGTTTACAAGTTTACTTTAGACTGTGGGCTGACTGACCTCAGACTTAAGACTTAACTGTACTAAGTAAAAAAAATATCTATATTCCTTTTTATTTTACTTCAAATATATAATTATAGCCAAACACTATAGCCATAATAACTGATAGTCTGTTAATATAATGCTGGAGGGCATAATACACTGCACTTTAATACTAGTGCATTGTATTTTATAAGTGATATGAATATCGCTGTTAAAAGGTCCCCTTTATAAAAAATTAAATGCTAGCTTCACATTGAGGAATTTCCAGCCGGAATAACTATTGACAGAGGTTCCACGGGTGCATTGCCATCCCCATAGATGACAATGTATTCTGCATGAATAATATCTAAAAAAAAATAAGTTACAAATAAACAATTTATAAAATAATGAACCCAGACCCCTACAAAATTATACTTATATATATATATATACATATATATATATATATATGTGTGTGTGTGTATAAAGAAATAAAAAAAATTATAATAATCCAACAAATATAAAAAATAACCCAACCCTCCCTTTACATTAGCCATAATTAAACATTGGCTGTCAACATAATGCTGACAGCTATAATACACTGCACTGTAATACTAGTGCAATGTATTATATGGGCGATCAGTAGATTGCTGGTAAAAGCCCTCTCTTGGGATAAAAAAAAGAACAAAAAACAACAAGTTAAAAAAACTAATTAAACATAACACACTTAAAAAAACATAAAAAAAGAGAATATTTTTTTTAAAACACACAATAAAACCCCTTAACCATAAATTGTCTTTCAGAATAATGCCGAGAGGCATAAGACACTGTCATACTACTGCAGTTAATATATGAGCTGTCGAAAGATTGTTGCTTTAAGTCCCTTAATGGGAATAGTTAAAAACTAATAAGATGCAAAACAAGGTTAATGAAATAATTTTAAAAAATCTAAATCTCCGCCTCACCAAAAACATGCCTTTAAAAACATATTTTGTATCAAATGTTAAATTAAGAAAAAACAATATATAGAAATGCCCAAAAAACTTTATAACCCCATAAAAAAAACTGACGATAGCCATAATCATACACGTCCTGTCAGCATGATGTTGAGAGGCATAATACATTGCACTAAGAGAGTAGTGCAGTGTTTCATAGAAACGATCAGATCAGTGGTTAAAGGTCGCTCTCTTGTGGGAAAAACAAAAATAGAAAGGCTGAAATGCTTTAAAAAAATTAATAAATAAAAAAAGTTAATAAATAAAACTGACTATGCCATGGTAATATATAGCCTGTAAACATAATGCTGAAATGCAGAATACACTGCACTTTAATTCCAGAGCAGTGTATTATATGAGCGATCAGAAGATCGCCATTGATTGTCCTCTTTAAAAAACACTTAAAGGCTAGGATCCCACTCAGGAATTTCAATCCGAAATATTTATGGACAGATATTCCATGCGAACATTCACGTCCTCATAAATGGCAAGGTATTCTGCACAGATTGTGTCTAAAAAAAAGTTAAAAAATAAAAGACAAATGATTTATAAAACCATCAACCCCCACACCCACAAAAAATATATTTATAAAAAACAGAACAAAAGATATAAAAAAATAACCCAAAAAATATAAAAAAAACAAAATAATCCAAAACCCCCCTCCCATTAGCCATAACTAAACATTGCTTGTCAGCATAAGGCTGAAAGGCATAATATCCTGCACTACAATAGCAGTGTAGTGTTTTATATGAGCGATCTGAAGATCGTTGGTGAACGCCCTCTTGTAGGATTAGTTTAAAAAGTTCAAAAAATGAAAAAGAAACGGTTGATAAAATAAAAAAGGAATTAAAAAAACTCTCTAACAATATTTAAAAAAAGAAAATATATAGAATTGTGTTTTAAAAAAAATCTACAATAAAACCCCTGCATAATACACTATCATACTCGTGCAGTGTATTATCATATGAGCTATCGAAATATCGCTGGTTAACGCCCCTTTATCAAAATAGTTAGAAAGTTATAAATGAAAAAAAGGTTGATGAAATAATTAAAATATATCAACCCGACCCCACAAAAACATCCCTTTAAAATGAAATTTTTTGGATCAAATATACAATTCAGAATAAAGAAAAAAAATCTCCAAAATGTTATAAAAACATTTCAAAATTAAAAGGCATACATTCCCATTATATAGTTAACTGTTGTTTATAATATAAACATTTTAAATAAAATATTTAATTAAAAAATATCAAAAATATACATTATATTTTAAGTTAAAAAGAAACACCTAGATCCCAGTGTGTTCCATCTTTTGTTTGTTTCTTTTTCTTATGCAGTTTTATAATTCCTGAGATAAGTAGTTATGGCCCTAGAGTGTTATATATATTAGCGTCTGTAGCATGTATCAGGAGCATGTTATCATACCTGTGTCTTTTTACAGGTGACTGATGTCCAGCGAGAAGGTGAACGTGACATATACGCCCGTCAGCTGCAAGAAAGGTACCACGAGACAGGTAATTAATATTTATGTTAATTACTGATAACAATCAGGCTAGATGTAAAATCTAGACCTGCAGAGATTTCATAGTCTCTCTCTTATACATGAAGATATATGTGTTGTTAATAAGTATATCGTCTATGGACAGCTTCTCATATAACACAACCATATCTCAGGTACAGAGATTAGTAACATTTATGATCCTTTTTCTCTTTTTTTTATTTATAGGAATCCCCTTTTTCAATACTCTATAGAATAGACTGCACTGACTGCAGAGTTTACAAGTTTACTTTAGACAGTGGGCTGACTGACCTCAGACTTAAGACTTAACTGTACTAAGTAAAAAAAATATATAAATTCGTTTTTATTTTACTTCAAATATATAATTATAGCCAAACACTATAGCCATAATAACTGATAGTCTGTTAATATAATGCTGAAGGGCATAATAAACTGCACTTTAATACTAGAGCATTGTATTTTATAAGTGATATGAAGATCGCTGTTAAAAGGTCCCCTTTATAAAAAACTTAAATGCTAGGTTCACATTGAGGAATTTCCAGCCGGAATAACTATTGACGGAGGTTCCACGGGTGCATTGCCATCCCCATAGATGGCAATGTATTCTGCATGAATAATATCTAAAAAAAAAAGTTAAAAATAAACAATTTAAAAAATAATTAACCCTGACCCCTACAAAATTATATATATATATATATATATATATATATGTATGTATAAAGAAAAATAATAATAATAATCCAACAAATATAAAAAATAACCCAACCCTCCCTTTACATTAGCCATAATTAAACATTGGCTGTCAACATAATGCTGAGAGCTATAATACACTGCACTGTAATACTAGTGCAATGTATTATATGGGCGATCAGTAGATTGCTGGTAAAAGCCCTCTCTTGGGATAAAAAAAAGAACAAAAAACAACAAGTTAAAAAAACTAATTAAACATAACACCCTTAAAAAACATTAAAAAAGAGAATATTTTTTAAAACACACAATAAAACCCCTGCCAAACCCTTAACCATAAATTGTCTTTTAGAATAATGCCGAGAGGCATGAGACACTGTCATACTACTGCAGTTAATATATGAGCTGTCGAAAGATTGCTGCTTTAAGTCCCCTAATGGGAATAGTTAAAAACTAATAAGACGCAAAACAAGGTTAATGAAATTATAAAAAAAAATCTAAATCTCCGCCTCACCAAAAACATGCCTTTAAAAACATATTTTGTAGCAAATATTAAATTAAGAAAAAACAATATATAGAAATGCCCAAAAAACGTTATAACCCCATTAAAAAAAACTGACGATAGCCATAATCATACACCTCCTGTCAGCATGATGTTGAGAGGCATAATACACTGCACTAAGATAGTAGTGCAGTGTTTCATAGAAACGATCAGATCAGTGGTGAAAGGTCGCTCTCTTATGGGAAAAACAAAAATAGAAAGGCTAAAATGCTATAAAAAATTAATAAATAAAAAAAGTTAATAAATAAAACTGACTATGCCATGGTCATACATAGCCTGTAGATATAATGCTGAAATGCAGAAAACACTGCCCTTTAATTCCAGAGCAGTGTATTATATGAGCGATCAGAAGATAGCCGTTGATTGTCCTCTTTAAAAAACACTTAAAGGATAGGATCCCACTCAGGAATTTCAATCCGGAATATTTATGGACAGATATTCCATGCGAACATTTACTTCCTTCTAAATGGCAATGTATTCTGCACAGATTGTGTCTAAACAAAGTTAAAAAAATAAAAGACAAACGATTTATAAAACCATCAATTACCACACCCACAAAAAATATATTTATAGAAAACAGAACAAAAGATATAAAAAAATAACCCAAAAAATATAAAAAAACGAAATAATCCAAATCCCCCCTCCCATTAGCCATAGCTAAACATTGCTTGTCAGCATAAGGCTGAAAGGCATAATATCCTGCACTACAATAGCAGTGTAGTGTTTTATATGAGCGATCTGAAGATCGCTGGTGAACGCCCTCTTGTAGGATTAGTTTAAAAAGTTAAAAAAATGAAAAAGAAACGGTTGATAAAATAAAAAAGAGATAAAAAAAAACTCTCTAACAATATTTTAAAAAAGAAAATATATAGAATTGTGTTTTTAAAAAAATCTACAATAAAACCCCTGCATAATACACTATCATACTCGTGCAGTGTATTATTATATGAGCTATCGAAATATCGCTGGTTAACGCCCCTTTATCAAAATAGTTAGAAAGTTATAAATGAAAAAAATGTTAATGAAATAGTTAAAATATAACAACCCGGCCCCACAAAAACATCCCTTTAAAATGAAATTTTTTGGATCAAATATACAATTCAGAATAAAGAAAAAAAAATCCCCAAAATGTTATAAAAACATTTCAAAATGAAAAGGCATACATTCCCATTATATAGTTAACTGTTGTTTATAATATAAACATTTTAAATAAAATATTTAAATAAAAAAATATAAAAAATATACATTATATTTTAAGTTAAAAGAAACATCTAGATCCCAGTGTGTTCCATCTTTTGTTTGTTTCTTTTTCTTATGCAGTTTCATAATTCCTGAGATAAGTAGTTATGGCCCTAGAGTGTTATATATATTAGCGTCTGTAGCATGTATCAGGAGCATGTTATCATACCTGTGTCTTTTTACAGGTGACTGATGTCCAGCGAGAAGGTGAACGTGACATATACGCCCGTCAGCTGCAAGAAAGGAACCACGAGAAAGGTAATTCATATTTATATTAATTACTGATAACAATTAGGCTAGATGTAAAATCTAGACCTGCAGAGATTTCATAGTCTCTCTCTTATACATGAAGATTTATGTGTTGTTAATAAGTATATCGTCTATGGACAGCTTCTCATATAACACAACCATATCTCAGGTACAGAGATTAGGAACATTTATGATCCTTTTTCTCTCTTTTTTAATTTGTAGGAATCCTCTTTTTCAATACTCTATAGAATAGACTGCACTGACTGTAGAGTTTACAAGTTTACTTTAGACTGTGGGCTGACTGACCTCAGACTTAAGACTTAACTGTACTAAGTAAAAAAAAAATCTATATTCCTTTTTATTTTACTTCAAATATATAATTATAGCCAAACACTATAGCCATAATAAGTGATAGTCTGTTAATATAATGCTGAAGGGCATAATACACTGCACTTTAATACTAGTGTATTGTATTTTATAAGTGATATTGTCACGATGCCGGCTGGCAGGAGGTGGATCCTCTGTGCCAGAGAGGGATTGGCGTGGACCGTGCTAGTGGACCGGTTCTAAGTCACTACTGGTATTCACCAGAGCCCGCCGCAAAGCGGGATGGTCTTGCTGCGGCGGTAGTGACCAGGTCGTATCAACTAGCAACGGCTCAACCTCTCTGACTGCTGAAGATAGGCGCGGTACAAGGGAGTAGACAGAAGCAAGGTCGGAAGTAGCAGAAGGTCGGGGCAGGCAGCAAGGATCGTAGTCAGGGGCAACGGCAGGAGGTCTGGAACACAGGCTAGGAACACACAAGGGAACGCTTTCACTGGCACAATGGCAACAAGATCCGGCGAGGGAGTGCAGGGGAAGTGAGGTATACATAGGGAGTGCACAGGTGAACACACTGATTAGAACCACTGCGCCAATCAGCGGCGCAGTGGCCCTTTAAATCGCAGAGACCCGGCGCGCGCGCGCCCTAGGGAGCGGGGCCGCGCGCGCCGGGACAGGACCGACGGAGAGCGAGTCAAGTACGGGAGCCGGGGTGCGCATCGCGAGCGGGCACCACCCGCATCGCGAATCGCATCCCGGCTGGAGGCGGTATCGCAGCGCACCCGGTCAGTGGATCTGACCGGGGCGCTGCGGGAGCGAGAGTGTAGCGAGCGCTCCGGGGAGGAGCGGGGACCCGGAGCGCTCGGCGTAACAGTACTCCCCCCCCCTTGGGTCTCCCCCTCTTCTTGGAGCCTGAGAACCTGAGGACCAGATTTTTATCTAGGATATTGTCCTCAGGTTCCCAGGATCTCTCTTCAGGACCACAGCCCTCCCAGTCAACCAAAAAGAAGGTTTTTCCTCTGACCTTTTTGGAGGCCAGTATCTCCTTTACAGGAAAGATGTCTGAAGAACCGGAGACAGGAGTGGGAGAGATAAGTTTAGGAGAGAAACGGTTGATGATGAGTGGTTTAAGAAGAGAAATGTGAAAGGCATTAGGAATACGAAGAGAAGGAGGGAGAAGAAGTTTATAAGAGACAGGATTAATCTGGCACAAAATTTTGAAAGGACCAAGATAGCGTGGTCCCAATTTGTAGCTGGGAACACGGAAGCGGACATATTTAGCGGAGAGCCATACCTTGTCTCCGGGAGAAAAAATGGGGGGAGCTCTTCTTTTCTTATCAGCAAACTTCTTCATGCGTGATGAAGCCTGTAAGAGAGAATTTTGGGTCTCTTTCCATATGGTGGAAAGATCACGAGTTATTTCATCCACAGCGGGTAAACCAGAGGGCAAGGGAGTAGGGAGGGGGGAAGAGGGTGACGGCCGTACACCACGAAAAATGGGGATTTGGAAGAAGATTCAGAAACTCTGAAGTTATACAAGAATTCGGCCCATGGTAGAAGATCTGCCCAGTCATCCTGGCGGGAGGAAACAAAATGCCGTAAATAATCACCCAGGACCTGGTTAATTCTTTCTACTTGCCCATTGGATTGAGGATGATAAGCAGAAGAAAAGTTTAATTTAATCTTGAGTTGTTTACAGAGAGCCCTCCAGAATTTAGACACGAATTGGACGCCTCTATCCGAGACGATCTGCGTGGGCAACCCGTGAAGACGAAAAATGTGTACAAAAAATTGTTTTGCCAACTGAGGCGCAGAAGGAAGACCAGGAAGAGGGATGAAATGTGCCATCTTGGAGAATCGATCAACGACCACCCAAACAACAGTGTTGCCACGGGATGAGGGTAAGTCTGTAATAAAGTCCATACCAATCAGAGACCAAGGCTGTTCGGGAACAGGCAGAGGATGAAGAAGACCAGCGGGCTTCTGGCGAGGAGTCTTATCCCGGGCACAGACAGTGCAGGCTCGCACAAAATCCACAACATCCGTCTCCAGAGTCGGCCACCAATAGAAACGAGAGATGAGTTGCACGGATTTCTTGATGCCCGCATGACCTGCGAGATGGGAGGAGTGACCCCATTTGAGGATTCCGAGGCGTTGGCGTGGAGAGACGAAGGTCTTCCCTGGAGGAGTTTGCCTGATGGAGGCTGGAGAAGTGGAGATCAGGCAGTCAGGAGGAATGATGTGTTGCGGAGAGAGCTCTACTTCCGAGGCATCCGAGGAACGAGAGAGAGCATCGGCCCTAATGTTCTTATCGGCAGGCCGAAAGTGAATTTCAAAATTAAATCGGGCAAAGAACAGAGACCACCTGGCCTGGCGAGGATTCAGCCGTTGGGCAGACTGGAGATAGGAGAGGTTCTTGTGATCGGTGTAAATAATAACTGGAAATCTTGATCCCTCCAGCAGATGCCTCCATTCCTCAAGTGCTAATTTAATGGCTAGTAGCTCTCGATCCCCGATGGAGTAGTTCCTCTCCGCCGGAGAGAAGGTCCTAGAAAAAAAAACCACAAGTAACAGCATGCCCGGAAGAATTTTTTTGTAGAAGGACCGCTCCAGCTCCTACTGAGGAGGCATCAACCTCCAATAGGAAGGGTTTAGATGGGTCAGGTCTGGAGAGCACGGGAGCTGAAGAAAAGGCAGACTTGAGCTGTTTAAAGGCGTCTTCCGCTTGAGGAGGCCATGACTTAGGATTGGCATTCTTTTTGGTTAAAGCCACGATAGGAGCCACAATGGTGGAAAAATGTGGAATAAATTGTCTGTAATAATTGGCGAACCCCAAAAAACGTTGGATAGCACGGAGTCCGGAGGGGCGTGGCCAATCTAAGACGGCAGAGAGTTTGTCTGGATCCATTTGTAGTCCCTGGCCAGAGACCAAGTATCCTAGGAAAGGAAGAGATTGACATTCAAACAGACATTTCTCCATTTTGGCTTAAAGTTGATTGTCACGAAGTCTCTGAAGAACCATGCGGACATGCTGGCGGTGTTCTTCTAGGTTGGCAGAAAAAATCAGGATATCGTCCAGATACACAACAACACAGGAATATAAGAGATCACGAAAAATTTCATTAACAAAGTCTTGGAAGACGGCAGGGGCGTTGCACAGGCCAAAGGGCATGACCAGATACTCAAAGTGTCCATCTCTAGTGTTAAATGCCGTTTTCCATTCATCCCCCTCTCTGATGCGGATGAGATTATAAGCACCTCTTAAGTCCAGTTTGGTAAAGATGTGGGCACCTTGGAGGCGATCAAAGAGTTCAGAGGTGAGAGGTAGAGGGTAGCGGTTCTTTACCGTGATTTTATTAAGACCGCGGTAGTCAATGCAAGGACACAGGGAGCCATCTTTTTTGGACACAAAGAAAAATCCGGCTCCGGCAGGAGAGGAGGATTTGCGGATAAAGCCCTTTTTTAAATTTTCCTGGATGTACTCAGACATAGCAAGAGTCTCTGGGGCAGAGAGAGGATAAATTCTGCCCCGGGGTGGAGTAGTGCCCGGGAGGAGGTCAATAGGACAGTCATAAGGCCTGTGAGGAGGTAGAGTCTCAGCTTGTTTTTTGCAAAAAACATCCGCAAAGTCCATATAGGCCTTAGGGAGACCGGTTACAGGGGGAACCACAGGGTCACGGCAAGGAGTACTGGTAACCGGTTTAAGGCAGTCCTTGAAACAAGAGGGACCCCAACTCTTGATCTCCCCTG
Organism: Hyla sarda; assembly: GCF_029499605.1. Taxonomy (NCBI): domain Eukaryota; kingdom Metazoa; phylum Chordata; class Amphibia; order Anura; family Hylidae; genus Hyla; species Hyla sarda. Next base: position 58,845,850 of record NC_079194.1, read on the forward strand.
TGGACCAATCCAGGGTTGGGGAATGGTGTTGAAGCCAGGGTAGTCCAAGGAGAATTTCGGAAGTGCAATTGGAGAGGACCAAAAACTAAATTTTTTCGTGGTGAGGTCCGATGCACATTAGGAGGGGTTCCGTGCGGTAACGCACGGCACAGTCCAATCTTTCATTGTTAACGCAATTGATGTAGAGAGGTCTGGCGAGACTGGTCACTGGGATGTTGAACCTGTTGATGAGAGAGGCCAAAATAAAGTTTCCTGCAGATCCGGAGTCCAAGAAGGCCTTAGTGGAGAAGGAGAAGGTAGAGGCAGATATCCGCACAGGCACAGTAAGACGTGGAGAAGCAGAGTTGACATCAAGGACTGTTTCACCTTTGTGCGGAGTCAGCGTACGTCTTTCCAGGCGGGGAGGACGGATAGGACAATCCTTCAGGAAGTGTTCGGTACCGGCACAGTACAGGCAGAGATTCTCCATGCGGCGTCGTGTCCTCTCTTGAGGTGTCAGGCGAGACCGGTCAACTTGCATAGCCTCCACGGCGGGAGGCACAGGAACGGATTGCAGAGGACCAGAGGAGAGAGGAGCTGGGGAGAAAAAACGCCTCGTGCGAACAAAGTCCATATCCTGGCGGAGCTCCTGACGCCTTTCGGAAAAACGCATGTCAATGCGAGTGGCTAGATGAATGAGTTCATGTAGGTTAGCAGGAATTTCTCGTGCGGCCAGAACATCTTTAATGTTGCTGGATAGGCCTTTTTTAAAGGTCGCGCAGAGGGCCTCATTATTCCAGGAAAGTTCTGAAGCAAGAGTACGGAATTGCACGGCGTACTCGCCAACGGAAGAATTACCCTGGACCAGGTTCAGCAGGGCAGTCTCAGCAGAAGAGGCTCGGGCAGGTTCCTCAAAGACACTTCGAATTTCCGAGAAGAAGGAGTGTACAGAGGCAGTGACGGGGTCATTGCGGTCCCAGAGCGGTGTGGCCCATGACAGAGCTTTTCCAGACAGAAGGCTGACTACGAAAGCCACCTTAGACCTTTCAGTAGGAAACTGGTCCGACATCATCTCCAAGTGCAGGGAACATTGTGAAAGAAAGCCACGGCAAAACTTAGAGTCCCCATCAAATTTATCCGGCAAGGATAGTCGTAGACCTGAGGCGGCCACTCGCTGCGGAGGAGGTGCAGGAGCTGGCGGAGGAGATGATTGCTGAAGCTGTGGTAGTAGCTGCTGTAGCATCACGGTCAGTTGAGACAGCTGGTGGCCTTGTTGCGCTATCTGTTGTGACTGCTGGGCGACCACCGTGGTGAGGTCGGCGACAACTGGCAGAGGAACTTCAGCGGGATCCATGGCCGGATCTACTGTCACGATGCCGGCTGGCAGGAGGTGGATCCTCTGTGCCAGAGAGGGATTGGCGTGGACCGTGCTAGTGGACTGGTTCTAAGTCACTACTGGTATTCACCAGAGCCCGCCGCAAAGCGGGATGGTCTTGCTGCGGCGGTAGTGACCAGGTCGTATCCACTAGCAACGGCTCAACCTCTCTGACTGCTGAAGATAGGCGCGGTACAAGGGAGTAGACAGAAGCAAGGTCGGACGTAGCAGAAGGTCGGGGCAGGCAGCAAGGATCGTAGTCAGGGGCAACGGCAGGAGGTCTGGAACACAGGCTAGGAACACACAAGGGAACGCTTTCACTGGCACAATGGCAACAAGATCCGGCGAGGGAGTGCAGGGGAAGTGAGGTATACATAGGGAGTGCACAGGTGAACACACTGATTAGAACCACTGCGCCAATCAGCGGCGCAGTGGCCCTTTAAATCGCAGAGACTCGGCGCGCGGGCGCCCTAGGGAGCGGGTCCGCGCGCGCCGGGACAGGACCGACGGAGAGCGAGTCAGGTACGGGAGCCGGGGTGCGCATCGCGAGCGGGCGCCACCCGCATCGCGAATCGCATCCCGGCTGGAGGCGGTATCGCAGCGCACCCGGTCAGTGGATCTGACCGGGGCGCTGCGGGAGCGAGAGTGTAGCGAGCGCTCCGGGGAGGAGCGGGGACCCGGAGCGCTCGGCGTAACAGATATGAAGATCGCTGTTAAAAGGTCCCCTTTATAAAAATGTAAATGCTAGGTTCACATTGAGGAATTTCCAGCCGGAATAACTATTGACGGAGGTTCCACGGGTGCATTGCCATTCCCATAGATGGCAATGTATTCTGCATGAATAATATCTAAAAAAAAAGTTAAAAATAAACAATTTATAAAATAATTAACCCCGACCCCTACAAAATTATACATATATATATTTCCTATTCGTCCTAAGGCAGCACACACGATTGGGATCATTCATCCCCCAGACTCCACCCTAGGACCGTCCACCTAGCAAGATAATCAAGAAATTAGCATAGTTAATTGCTCACCTGATAAGAACCCTCTCCTACAGATCACACCTGTGTTTAATTTTGTCCTCATTCCACCAGTAGGATGTGTTCCACCTGCTCCTGTCTCCATTTTTTTTGGGATGTTTTTTTGATCAGCCTTGCAGGGTCCTGGCTGCAACGTTTGAAGTACCAGTGAGGGGTCCTGGCTGCAACGTTTGAAGTGCCAGTGCGGGGTCCTGGCTGCAACGTTTGAAGTGCCAGTGTAGGGTCCTGGCAGAGACCTGGTTTCAGAGTATGTTCTGAGCTTCATGCCTGGCCAGTGCGGGGTCCTGGTAATACCTGAACCAGTGTCTTTTTTCGAGTCATAAGCCAGCGCGGGGTCCTGGCTGACTCATACTGGTTCCGTAAGTATAACCAGTATATGGCGCCTTCATACAGTATATCCAGTGCGGGGTCCTGGTAAGTACAGAGAGCACATAATGTCTGCTACTACAGTATATCCAGTGCGGGGTCCTGGTAAATACAGAGAGTGCATAATGTCTGCTGCCACAGTATATCCAGTGTGGGGTCCTGGTAAATACAGAATAAGCTTATGTCTGCTGCCACAGTATATCCAGTGCAGGGTCCTGGTAAATACAGAGTATGCTTTATGTCTGCTGCCACAGTATATCCAGTGCGGGGTCCTGGTAAATACAGAGTATGCTTTATGTCTGCTGCCACAGTATATCTAGTGCGGGGTCCTGGTAAATACAGAGTACGCTTATGTCTGCTGCCACAGTATATCCAGTGCGGGGTCCTGGTAAATACATAGTATGCTTTATGTCTGCTACCACAGTATATCCAGTGCGGGGTCCTGGTAAATACAGAGTAAGCTTTATGTCTGCTGCCACAGTATATCCAGTGCGGGGTCCTGGTAAATACATAGTATGCTTTATGTCTGCTACCACAGTATATCCAGTGCGGGGTCCTGGTAAATACAAAGTACACTTAATGTCTGCTGCCACAGTATATACAGTGCGGGGTCCTGGTAAATACAGAGTACACTTAATGTCCGCTACCACAGTATATCCAGTGCAGGGCCTAGTGAATAGTGAGTGCACCGCATGCCTGTTATTACAGTATATCCAGTGCGGGGTCCTGGTAAATACAAAGTACACTTAATGTCTGCTGCCACAGTATATACAGTGCGGGGTCCTGGTAAATACAGAGTACACTTAATGTCCGCTACCACAGTATATCCAGTGCAGGGCCTAGTGAATAGTGAGTGCACCGCATGCCTGTTATTACAGTATATCCAGTGCGGGGCCTGGTGAAGAGTGAGTGCACCTCATGCAGGTATGTTCATGCTTGGGTGGTTCCCTGGCATTATATATGCTGGTGATATGTAAATGAAATTGCTTTATCCAGTACATCACATGACATGCGGTCCGGGCAGCAGAGATGTGTTAACCCTTGGCAGATTTCTCTGACCAGAATTCTGACTATAGTCGCTTATTAGTTTTCCTGACATGTACAGTATGTTATACATTGTGTCTATACCATATGTTATATATATATATATATATATATATATATATATATAAAAACCAGATACAGGCGCAGCACTCCAACAAAATAAGTGATTTAATGTCTCATGTCAGCATTACAACGTTTCAGCTCCTCCTGGAGCCTTTTTCAAGCATAGTGATACACAAACCTATGAGGGCTTTTATGCCCATACAAATCATTAGTGCCAAACAATTTCATAAAGTGATCATTAATACAATTCAAATAAAAACTATATAAGTGTAAATATAAATTCATGTAGAAAATAGTGCATACTGGTATATAAAGTGCACTAGTGCATACTGTGCAGAGTAATAGTAAAAATATTAAAAACATAGCTTGAAAAATACAATTCATAGTTAAATTACATATAACAAGAAGATATGCAACACATGTGTACACAAAACGATTCATAGAAATCCATACATACTGAACAATGAAGGGGAGGCATTCACCTGATCCATGTAATGGTGCTGCAAGCGTGGGTAATTAGTTACTGCGCCTGCGTGAGAGACTGAAAGCACTTCCAGATATGAGATCCCTGTCATGAGACCAGTCTGGTCACATGACCCGTTGTCCCAGCAACTGTCAACACTGTGTGCAAGGCAGAGGCAGTGTTTCAGGATCGCAAGAGCACAGGCTGTCAAACCTGCTGAGAGCAGATGTTAACCCTAAGTGAACCAAACCTGCTGAGAGCAGATGTTAACCCTAAGTGAACCAAACCTGCTGAACAATATGCAGAATTAGGTGTAGTGCATCAGTACTGTGGATATAAGTGACCCAGATGAGGGAAGTAATCCATGAAACTAGCAGAAGAACAAGAAGAATCAAAAGAAGAGTGAATAAAATATAGTAGAGAAATATAAACTAATAAAATTGTATGGATAACGAAAAACTAAAAATAGACAAGACAGACAGATAGACAAAATGGACAAAATAAGAATAAGAATGTAAAAAAAAAAAAAAAAAAAAAATATAAAAAAAAAAAATATAGAAAATTAAAAATACGTAATAGAAAAATTAATAATGAAAACGTAAATATTATTTTGAGGAATCCTATTATTTTAGCTGTATATCATACAGTAAATATTGTGATGGTGATTTTAGAGGGGTTCTAAAAACTTGTGTAGCTAGGGACGGGTCCCAAACTGGACCCAGTTAAGGGCCAGGATGTTATCCATCAGAGGGGGGACCCCTGTGTTCGGGACCGTCAAGTCCCCACCCCACTAAGGTCACCCCACCTAGCTTCTTATCAAGTGCGCCCGCTTGTCCAGCAGCGCTAACCCCAATGTATCAATACACCATATCTCAAGAGGGAATATATATATTCTTTAAAAAAAAAAAAAAAAAAAAAAAATTAATAAATAAATAGATAAATAAATAAATACAAAAATAATAAAAAATAAAAAAATAATTTTTTAGAGTATAGCAGAAAGAGCAGTCCTTACAAGAGAGTATCATGAAGAAAAAAAAACCAAACAAGGTCTCCCATTCCCAGTACAGATACTACTACACCACTACTGCACTCATACAGCATTTATTCAGTTCAACAGAGCATAGATGGAAATTCTTCAAACATATAGATAGTACATTCCAAAACTGTTCATTTTTGCAATGTTGGAGCAGGTGAAGTCTCCTCTTTCAAATATCCAATTCTGGAAGAAAAAAAGGAAATTTGTTATAGTTGTTGTAAAGTCATAATTGTGTATCACATCACATATGTAGAGGGAGGAGGTACAGTACATAGAGAAAAACCTGGGGTACCTACACCTATATATATATATAGATGATATGTTTAGATAGTATTAAAGTCTACATTAAGACCATGGGGACGTAATGAGTTTAACTTATGTATCCACCACAGTTCGCGTTTTTTAAGAAGAGCTAACCGATCACCCCCTCTCACAGGGTTCGGAATATGGTCGATAGCCATAAAGTGTAGGTCTTTTTCCAAGTGTCCAAACTCAGTGAAGTGTTTGGACACTGGAAGATCCAACCGTTTTTTACGTATGCTGAATCTGTGGTTATTAATACGTGTCTTAAGGCTCCATGTAGTTTGTCCCACATAGACCAAACTACATGGGCAAGTAAGAACATAAATTACCCACGTCGAATCACAAGTAAGATAAAACTTTAAAGGATATTTAACTTGAGTCTCCGGATGTGTGAAAAAAGATCCCTTGAGCATGAATTTGCAGTCAACACATGATAAACACGGATAAGAGCCAGTTTTGCGTGTACCTAAAACGGTCTGTCTAGTAGTCTGTGGTAGGTCAATAGTTGATTTTACAAGTTTGTCCTTCAAATTTCTAGATCGTTTATATGACATTAATGGGAATGTGGAAAATTCCTCAATCCCATTAAAACTCTTCTGTAAAATAGGCCAGTATTTATTAATAATGCCAGCAATTTTACCACTGTGACTGTTGTACACAGAAGTAAAAGGGATTCTTCCTGGTTTATCAGTCTTGGTTACTTTCATTAGAGTAGATTGTCTGTCAAATGACTGGAGCCTTTCCCTCTGTTTATCTACTATCCTCTTTGGATAACCCCTCTTCAAAAAATTGGTAGAGATGGTATCCAAAGTGGAATCGAGAACCCGTTCATCGCTAACTATACGTTTGGCTCTGAGCAGCTGACTGAACGGAAGAGATTCAATCATCTTTCTAGGGTGACAACTTTTAAAGTGTAATAACGTATTTTTGTCTGTTTGTTTAGTATAAAGGGAAGTGCAAATTTGCCCATCCCTTTTACTTACCCAGACATCAAGGAAACTAACTCCCTCCAGGGAGTAGGACATGGTAAATGAGATGTTCGGATCAATGGAATTCAAAAATGTGTGGAAAGTGTTTAATTCTTCAACCGTACCATTCCAGAGGAGGAAGATGTCATCAATATATCGCCACCATGCCAGACAATGTCTGGCATGGTGGGACGGATAGATGACATCCTCCTCCATAGCTGCAACGTACAGATTTGCATACATAGGTGCGACATTTGTCCCCATAGCGGTCCCGACTAACTGTAAATAAAATTTATCTTCAAACATAAAATAATTATTGGTCAATATCAATTCCAATAAATTCAACATAAACTGTCGGGCCGCCATGGGGAACTCAGATGTCACCAGTACCCTGTAGATTGCCTGTAGGCCCCTCTCATGGCTAATCGAGGTGTATAGGCTCGCGATATCGAATGAAACCAAAATGGTTTCCTCGCGAATCTGCACATCTCGAATTTTTGTAAGAAAATCGGTAGTGTCTTGTATATACGACTTTGTGCGAAAAACAAAAGGTCTTAAAACGCGGTCTAAAAAAATAGAGGCATTACTAAGAAGTGAGTTGCGTCCAGAAACGATAGGACGGCCTGGTGGATTAACTAAAGATTTGTGAATTTTAGGAAGAACATAAATGATAGGGGTGACCGGATTTTTTATTATAAGAAATTCTCTAAGATTTTCATCAATGATACCATCTACATAGGCCTGTTCTACAATAGATGTCAGTTTTCCCAGTATAACTTGCTTGGGATCAAATTCCAACCTTCTGTACGTATGGGCATCAAGTAACTGTCTAAAGACCTCTTTTTTGTAGTCTGCTGTGTCCATAACCACGACCCCACCCCCTTTGTCAGCGGGTTTAATGGTGAGGTCGTGGTTATGGACAAGCAGATCAATGGCTTCTCCCTCTTCCTTGGAGAGATTATGATATGTGGTACCCGTTTGTAAAGTTTGTTCTTTAAGTATTTCTATGTCCCTCCGAACCAATGAAATAAAAGTTTCTAATGGGTGGGATACAAGAGCTGGATTGAAATTTCCCTTGTTATACAAATCAAATTTCTTCAACTGTAATAGAGTACCACCTTCACTTGAACCTAGTGTGTCCTCTTTCCTATTTTTAGCTTCACCAAACCAGACCTTCAATTTAATGCGTCTAAAAAAATCTTGCATATCACACTCTAGTTCGAACCAATTTACTGTAGACACAGGACAAAACGATAATCCTTTCACTAGTAAAGACAATTCTGCTTTTGCAAGTACATGAGAAGAAATATTTACCACAGTCTCTGTGTCTTTTAAGTCTTTCTCTTGTTGTCCTGAAATAGGGCAGGTGTCAGTTTCCCTTGCTTCTGTCTTCGGGTTTTTCCTTGACCGATGTCTTTTTCGACCACCTCTTCTGGTGGGTTTCTTGTAGAATTGTTCACTGATGGTCCTGCTACTAAAAAATCTTTGGAAGGAGCAGAATTGTTAGTTACATTCCTTGGAAGTGATTTGTTAGATTTGCCCCGTCGGGGAGAAGAAAATTGATTATCCACATTATTAAGCCATTGTTGGTTCCATGTGTACACTCTCCCTTTAGTATAGTCCATCTGATCTCTATACCATTTTCTTTTCTTTGTATCCATAACTTCGTTTCTGAATTTATCCAAGCGTTCCCTGTTGCTATCCATATATGCAGAAAATTCATCTCCAGACAACATCTTAGGCAGACTCTGTTCTAAATCCAAAACTCTTGCTTGTACAGCAGTCAATTCACTTTGTAAATGATCCAGATTCAAAAGGATGATATCAAGAGCATATCTATCCGAAATCTCTTCAAACCTCCTTTTAAAGTCCACACTCTCTGTATATACCGAGGGCCGTAACCTTGATCTCATTCCTCTAGGGATACGTTTACTTCTATAGTATTCCCCCAAAGTAGTAAGGTGCAATTCCATGTTGATTAACCGTTTAGACTCATACTCAAAGCTTCTCTTAACATCAATGGTAGTAGGTGTAGCTAGAAAGGTGGCATCCCCTTTAAGGCCTCCCAATATTCTATTGACCTCTTCCTCAGCATATGAAGAAACATGAGAACCAATACTTCTATTTAAGTTTTCCATTATTTCAGTGTGCCAGCAATCGAATCACAATTATAATCCCAAAATAAAGCAGCACTACTTATCCAATCCAACCAAAAAATTGGTGCCAGCGTCCCAAAGGACTTGATCAGAGTCCATCCAAGATAAAAACCAGATGCAGGCGCAGCACTCCAACAAAATAAGTGATTTAATGTCTCATGTCAGCATTACAACGTTTCAGCTCCTCCTGGAGCCTTTTTCAAGCATAGTGATACACAAACCTATGAGGGCTTTTATGCCCATACAAATCATTAGTGCCAAACAATTTCATAAAGTGATCATTAATACAATTCAAATAAAAACTATATAAGTGTAAATATAAATTCATGTAGAAAATAGTGCATACTGGTATATAAAGTGCACTAGTGCATACTGTGCAGAGTAATAGTAAAAATATTAAAAACATAGCTTGAAAAATACAATTCATAGTTAAATTACATATAACAAGAAGATATGCAACACATGTGTACACAAAACGATTCATAGAAATCCATACATACTGAACAATGAAGGGGAGGCATTCACCTGATCCATGTAATGGTGCTGCAAGCGTGGGTAATTAGTTACTGCGCCTGCGTGAGAGACTGAAAGCACTTCCAGATATGAGATCCCTGTCATGAGACCAGTCTGGTCACATGACCCGTTGTCCCGGCAACTGTCAACACTGTGTGCAAGGCAGAGGCAGTGTTTCAGGATCGCAAGAGCACAGGCTGTCAAACCTGCTGAGAGCAGATGTTAACCCTAAGTGAACCAAACCTGCTGAGAGCAGATGTTAACCCTAAGTGAACCAAACCTGCTGAACAATATGCAGAATTAGGTGTAGTGCATCAGTACTGTGGATATAAGTGACCCAGATGAGGGAAGTAATCCATGAAACTAGCAGAAGAACAAGAAGAATCAAAAGAAGAGTGAATAAAATATAGTAGAGAAATATAAACTAATAAAATTGTATGGATAACGAAAAATTAAAAATAGACAAGACAGACAGATAGACAAAATGGACAAAATAAGAATAAAAATGTAAAAAAAAAAAAAAAAAAAAAAAATCACTTATTTTGTTGGAGTGCTGCGCCTGTATCTGGTTTTTATCTTGGATGGACTCTGATCAAGTCCTTTGGAACGCTGGCACCAATTTTTTGGTTGGATTGGATAAGTAGTGCTGCTTTATTTTGGGATTATAATTGTGATTCGATTGCTGGCACACTGAAATAATGGAAAACTTAAATAGAAGTATTGGTTCTCATGTTTCTTCATATGCTGAGGAAGAGGTCAATAGAATATTGGGAGGCCTTAAAGGGGATGCCACCTTTCTAGCTACACCTACTACCATTGATGTTAAGAGAAGCTTTGAGTATGAGTCTAAACGGTTAATCAACATGGAATTGCACCTTACTACTTTGGGGGAATACTATAGAAGTAAACGTATCCCTAGAGGAATGAGATCAAGGTTACGGCCCTCGGTATATACAGAGAGTGTGGACTTTAAAAGGAGGTTTGAAGAGATTTCGGATAGATATGCTCTTGATATCATCCTTTTGAATCTGGATCATTTACAAAGTGAATTGACTGCTGTACAAGCAAGAGTTTTGGATTTAGAACAGAGTCTGTCTAAGATGTTGTCTGGAGATGAATTTTCTGCATATATGGATAGCAACAGGGAACGCTTGGATAAATTCAGAAACGAAGTTATGGATACAAAGAAAAGAAAATGGTATAGAGATCAGATGGACTATACTAAAGGGAGAGTGTACACATGGAACCAACAATGGCTTAATAATGTGGATAATCAATTTTCTTCTCCCCGACGGGGCAAATCTAACAAATCACTTCCAAGGAATGTAACTAACAATTCTGCTCCTTCCAAAGATTTTTTAGTAGCAGGACCATCAGTGAACAATTCTACAAGAAACCCACCAGAAGAGGTGGTCGAAAAAGACATCGGTCAAGGAAAAACCCGAAGACAGAAGCAAGGGAAACTGACACCTGCCCTATTTCAGGACAACAAGAGAAAGACTTAAAAGACACAGAGACTGTGGTAAATATTTCTTCTCATGTACTTACAAAAGCAGAATTGTCTTTACTAGTGAAAGGATTATCGTTTTGTCCTGTGTCTACAGTAAATTGGTTCGAACTAGAGTGTGATATGCAAGATTTTTTTAGACGCATTAAATTGAAGGTCTGGTTTGGTGAAGCTAAAAATAGGAAAGAGGACACACTAGGTTCAAGTGAAGGTGGTACTCTATTACAGTTGAAGAAATTTGATTTGTATAACAAGGGAAATTTCAATCCAGCTCTTGTATCCCACCCATTAGAAACTTTTTTTTTTTTTTTATTTAACTGTTTATTTATCGTTTTATCAATACAATTTTCAATTCAGTAAAATAGAAAAATAAAAATAACAAAGAAAGAAAAATCTTGCGGCAGCAAGAATAGAGTTCATTGTCAAAGCGTATATGCAATATTGTAACAAGAACCCTACAACTAGGTAGCTTGAAGCAGTTGCCATGTTTCTATAGGAATTGAGTTGCAGATTTATAGATTATCTACAATACATTCAAATCCGTGAGTGTGTATTAGGTAGGAACATAGCAATCTATATTATTTTGGTTAGATTCCAGAAACGGAATAAAGAAAATGAAAAGAAGAAGGAAAAGAAAGAGAAAAAATAAATAAAATAAAAGATAAAAATAATAAAAATAAAGTACCTGTTTGACCAAGATGTGAACTATAGAATAGGTCCATGCCTATGCGACCTCTTCCGACTCTCCTCCATTCAGTGTTGGTTATCGTCTTCTATATATTCATCCCAATCCTTCCAAGTTTCGTAGAAATGAGAAAGCCTGTTATCTGTCATTGCAGAGAGATATTCCATCCGCCTAACTTCCAGAATCCTATTGGTTAGGGCTTGTACGGATGGAGGGGTAGGTTTTTTCCATTCTTTGGCTATCAAACACTTTGCAGCCGTGAGTATGGAATGGAATAATCTGAGTTTATTTTTTCTAATACCAGGGGGAGGTACATTTAAGAGATAATTGATTGGGTTCAGATGTATCTTCAATTTCAGTATCTTCCCTACTAAAGACTGCACTTCCAACCAAAAATGACGCAGGGAGGGACAATCCCAAAATATGTGTGGTAGTGTACCTAACTCCATACTACACCACCAGCAACTAGAATTATTTTGTGGATAAAGTTTGTTTAATACTTCCGGTGTGTGATACCACTGAAAGAGAATTTTGTATTGATTTTCTTTATGTATTACGCAGGAAGAAGATTTCGCTGCTCTATCCCATATAGTTTGCCATGTGGCTCTTGGAATTTCATAGACCCATTAGAAACTTTTATTTCATTGGTTCGGAGGGACATAGAAATACTTAAAGAACAAACTTTACAAACGGGTACCACATATCATAATCTCTCCAAGGAAGAGGGAGAAGCCATTGATCTGCTTGTCCATAACCACGACCTCACCATTAAACCCGCTGACAAAGGGGGTGGGGTCGTGGTTATGGACACAGCAGACTACAAAAAAGAGGTCTTTAGACAGTTACTTGATGCCCATACGTACAGAAGGTTGGAATTTGATCCCAAGCAAGTTATACTGGGAAAACTGACATCTATTGTAGAACAGGCCTATGTAGATGGTATCATTGATGAAAATCTTAGAGAATTTCTTATAATAAAAAATCCGGTCACCCCTATCATTTATGTTCTTCCTAAAATTCACAAATCTTTAGTTAATCCACCAGGCCGTCCTATCGTTTCTGGACGCAACTCACTTCTTAGTAATGCCTCTATTTTTTTAGACCGCGTTTTAAGACCTTTTGTTTTTCGCACAAAGTCGTATATACAAGACACTACCGATTTTCTTACAAAAATTCGAGATGTGCAGATTCGCGAGGAAACCATTTTGGTTTCATTCGATATCGCGAGCCTATACACCTCGATTAGCCATGAGAGGGGCCTACAGGCAATCTACAGGGTACTGGTGACATCTGAGTTCCCCATGGCGGCCCGACAGTTTATGTTGAATTTATTGGAATTGATATTGACCAATAATTATTTTATGTTTGAAGATAAATTTTATTTACAGTTAGTCGGGACCGCTATGGGGACAAATGTCGCACCTATGTATGCAAATCTGTACGTTGCAGCTATGGAGGAGGATGTCATCTATCCGTCCCACCATGCCAGACATTGTCTGGCATGGTGGCGATATATTGATGACATCTTCCTCCTCTGGAATGGTACGGTTGAAGAATTAAACACTTTCCACACATTTTTGAATTCCATTGATCCGAACATCTCATTTACCATGTCCTACTCCCTGGAGGGAGTTAGTTTCCTTGATGTCTGGGTAAGTAAAAGGGATGGGCAAATTTGCACTTCCCTTTATACTAAACAAACAGACAAAAATACGTTATTACACTTTAAAAGTTGTCACCCTAGAAAGATGATTGAATCTCTTCCGTTCAGTCAGCTGCTCAGAGCCAAACGTATAGTTAGCGATGAACGGGTTCTCGATTCCACTTTGGATACCATCTCTACCAATTTTTTGAAGAGGGGTTATCCAAAGAGGATAGTAGATAAACAGAGGGAAAGGCTCCAGTCATTTGACAGACAATCTACTCTAATGAAAGTAACCAAGACTGATAAACCAGGAAGAATCCCTTTTACTTCTGTGTACAACAGTCACAGTGGTAAAATTGCTGGCATTATTAATAAATACTGGCCTATTTTACAGAAGAGTTTTAATGGGATTGAGGAATTTTCCACATTCCCATTAATGTCATATAAACGATCTAGAAATTTGAAGGACAAACTTGTAAAATCAACTATTGACCTACCACAGACTACTAGACAGACCGTTTTAGGTACACGCAAAACTGGCTCTTATCCGTGTTTATCATGTGTTGACTGCAAATTCATGCTCAAGGGATCTTTTTTCACACATCCGGAGACTCAAGTTAAATATCCTTTAAAGTTTTATCTTACTTGTGATTCGACGTGGGTAATTTATGTTCTTACTTGCCCATGTAGTTTGGTCTATGTGGGACAAACTACATGGAGCCTTAAGACACGTATTAATAACCACAGATTCAGCATACGTAAAAAACGGTTGGATCTTCCAGTGTCCAAACACTTCACTGAGTTTGGACACTTGGAAAAAGACCTACACTTTATGGCTATCGACCATATTCCGAACCCTGTGAGAGGGGGTGATCGGTTAGCTCTTCTTAAAAAACGCGAACTGTGGTGGATACATAAGTTAAACTCATTACGTCCCCATGGTCTTAATGTAGACTTTAATACTATCTAAACATATCATCTATATATATATATAGGTGTAGGTACCCCAGGTTTTTCTCTATGTACTGTACCTCCTCCCTCTACATATGTGATGTGATACACAATTATGACTTTACAACAACTATAACAAATTTCCTTTTTTTCTTCCAGAATTGGATATTTGAAGGAGGAGACTTCACCTGCTCCAACATTGCAAAAATGAACAGTTTTGGAATGTACTATCTATATGTTTGAAGAATTTCCATCTATGCTCTGTTGAACTGAATAAATGCTGTATGAGTGCAGTAGTGGTGTAGTAGTATCTGTACTGGGAATGGGAGAGGAGACCTTGTTTGGGTTTTTTTTCTTCATGATACTCTCTTGTAAGGACTGCTCTTTCTGCTATACTCTAAAAAATTATTTTTTTATTTTTTATTATTTTTGTATTTATTTATTTATCTATTTATTTATTAAATTTTTTTTTTTTTTTTTTTAAAGAATATATATATTCCCTCTTGAGATATGGTGTATTGATACATTGGGGTTAGCGCTGCTGGACAAGCGGGCGCACTTGATAAGAAGCTAGGTGGGGTGACCTTAGTGGGGTGGGGACTTGACGGTCCCGAACACAGGGGTCCCCCCTCTGATGGATAACATCCTGGCCCTTAACTGGGTCCAGTTTGGGACCCGTCCCTAGCTACACAAGTTTTTAGAACCCCTCTAAAATCACCATCACAATATTTACTGTATGATATACAGCAAAAATAATAGGATTCCTCAAAATAATATTTACGTTTTCATTATTAATTTTTCTATTACGTATTTTTATTTTTCTATATTTTTTTTTTTTTTTATATTTTTTTTTTTTTTTTTTTTTTACATTTTTATTCTTATTTTGTCCATTTTGTCTATCTGTCTGTCTTGTCTATTTTTAATTTTTCGTTATCCATACAATTTTATTAGTTTATATTTCTCTACTATATTTTATTCACTCTTCTTTTGATTCTTCTTGTTCTTCTGCTAGTTTCATGGATTACTTCCCTCATCTGGGTCACTTATATCCACAGTACTGATGCACTACACCTAATTCTGCATATTGTTCAGCAGGTTTGGTTCACTTAGGGTTAACATCTGCTCTCAGCAGGTTTGGTTCACTTAGGGTTAACATCTGCTCTCAGCAGGTTTGACAGCCTGTGCTCTTGCGATCCTGAAACACTGCCTCTGCCTTGCACACAGTGTTGACAGTTGCCGGGACAACGGGTCATGTGACCAGACTGGTCTCATGACAGGGATCTCATATCTGGAAGTGCTTTCAGTCTCTCACGCAGGCGCAGTAACTAATTACCCACGCTTGCAGCACCATTACATGGATCAGGTGAATGCCTCCCCTTCATTGTTCAGTATGTATGGATTTCTATGAATCGTTTTGTGTACACATGTGTTGCATATCTTCTTGTTATATGTAATTTAACTATGAATTGTATTTTTCAAGCTATGTTTTTAATATTTTTACTATTACTCTGCACAGTATGCACTAGTGCACTTTATATACCAGTATGCACTATTTTCTACATGAATTTATATTTACACTTATATAGTTTTTATTTGAATTGTATTAATGATCACTTTATGAAATTGTTTGGCACTAATGATTTGTATGGGCATAAAAGCCCTCATAGGTTTGTGTATCACTATGCTTGAAAAAGGCTCCAGGAGGAGCTGAAACGTTGTAATGCTGACATGAGACATTAAATCACTTATTTTGTTGGAGTGCTGCGCCTGTATCTGGTTTTTATCTTGGATGGACTCTGATCAAGTCCTTTGGGACGCTGGCACCAATTTTTTGGTTGGATTGGATAAGTAGTGCTGCTTTATTTTGGGATTATATATATATATATATATATATATACTGTCTATCTTGCTGCTGTTTAAATTCAGCATGAGAATCATGGCGACCATTTTTTGCACTGCATTCTGGGTATGTAAAACGCACGCAGTGACGTCATGTCAGGAATACAGATAAGTATCCGGTATTATCTATCTCTGTTGTCAGCCAGTTAAGCTATATAAGGCCTGTAATGCTTGTGAATACAGGCTATTGCTCTCTGTTGTCAGCCATATAGTCTATATAAGGTCTGTAATGCTTGTGGTTAAAAGCTATTGCTCTCTGTTGTCAGCCAGTTAAGCTATATAAGGCCTGTAATGCTTGTGGTTACAAGCTATTGCTCTCTGTTGTCAGCCATTTAAGCTATATAAGGCCTATAATGCTTGTGGTTACAGGATATTGCTCTCTGTTGTCAGCCATATAGTCTGTATATATCCTGTAATACTTGTGAATACAAGCTATTGCTCTCTGATGTCAGCCATTTAGACTGCATAGGGTCTGTAATGCTTGTGGATACGCCCTATTGCTCTCTGATGTCAGCCATGTGGACTGCATAGGGTCTGTGGTGCTTGTGGATACAAGCTATTGCTCTCTGTTGTCAATTATTAGTCTGTATAAGCCGTAGTGCTTGTGAATTCAAGCTATTGTTCTCTGTTGGCAGCCATATAGTCTGCTCTCGGTGTAAACCATATAGTATATAATGCTTGTGGATACAGGCAGTTACTCTCGGTGTAAGCCATATAGTCTGTATATAGTATATAGTGCTTGTGGATACAGGCGGTTCTCTCTGTATAAGCCATATAGTCTGCGGTGCCTCTGAGTGGTGCTGGACTGCCGCTCCCGGCGTTTCGGGACGGCCTTTCTGTCCTGGCGTGCTGGGGGTTGTGGTTTTGCGGCATCTGGGGGCGCCCTGGTTGTGAGACACTGAATTAATCTGTATAACGTCTGTTGCGTGTGGCAGATTATCTGCATAGAGTATGTTATGCTTGTAGTTACAAGCTATTGCTCTCTGTTGTCAGCCATATAGTCTGCATAAGCCCTTTTAGTGCTTGTAAATATAAGTTGCCAGCCATTAGTCTGCTTATGTCATGTGGTACTTGTGCTTAGTAATATAAGCTATTGCTCCCTGTTATCAGTCAGATTCATGGAGTCTGTAGTGCTCGTGTAAACAAGCTTTGCTCCCTACTGCTGACTATAGTTAGTCATATAGACTGTATTAACCCTATAGTTCCTGTGAATACAAGCTGTTCCTGTTGTCAGCCTTATAGTCTGCATGGAACCTGTAGTGCTTGTATATTCCAGCCTTTGCTCCTGTTGTCTGCTATATACTTGGGTGAAGCTTATTACTTAGATATACAGATTATTACTCTGTCATTAGTTGTTAAAGCCTGTAGGGATTGTGTATACATGCTCTTGGCCATAAACTACATAAATCTATTGGGTTTATAGGTACAAGCTTTGGCTCCTGTTATCACCCTTGTTTGGAGAGGTCTCTTCCTATACTCAGGAGTGCGGCTCTTGTTGTCGATCTATGGTGTTGTTAACATCTAGAGACATATTGTATTGCACCCTGTATACAGTTATGTAGTCGCTTCCATTGTGCATATCCTGTATACTGTCATGTGTATCCACTGCCTTGTGTATAGTGCTCTGTATACTGTCATGTGGACCCGCTGCCTTGTGTATAGGGCCCTCTATACTGTCATGTGTATCCACTGCCTTGTGTATAGGGCCCTGTATACTGTCATGTGTATCCACTGCCTTGTGTCAGGGCCCTGGTGCAGGTTTTCTGATTTTTGTAGTGGACCTGGCACCAATATGTTGTTCCACCTTTTTGCTGGTGGTTCTGTGGTTCTCATCACTATAATGTACTAATATATGTTTATTTTACAGATATCAGACCCTTCAGTTGGAGCCTCTGTGTAAGAATACATAGGTCTGATCCTTGGCGTGTAGTATGTGCCAGAAATGTCACTACATTATAGGCATCAAACTAAAGTAGTTACATTCCCTTGGGTCTGATTTACATCGGGTGATGACTTGTACATTATTAGATAAGGCTACAGCTTCTAGTTGGCACATGGCAGTCAACATGATAGAAGATATTCACATCTTTATATGTTAGACTTTACTGTCTTCTGTGTGTCTCCAGGTCCAGACTTGGAGGAAGAAGTTGAGATGGTTTCTATAAGATCTGTCACCTAAACCCAAGGATCAGGTTTGTTGTCTAAGTGATGCTCATCTCTATAAGTCCAAGCTCTTCCTTGTCTCTGGTCCCAATGATCTTATGAAGTGTCTATTGTGGTAGTAGCAGATCTGTCTCCAGATCGTTCGTGTGGTGGTGTACTCTTAGTATGGCTGTTTACAAGCAGTAATTCTTCTTTAACCAGAAAATGGATCCTTTAATTATTTCTTTTACCACCAGATTCAGGTCTCTCATTGAAGATTGCAGCTGAGTGTCTATTCTATTGACGAGACATTCACCATCTCCCTTCAGCCACATAGATTGTGTGTTAGACAAAGAGCCACTTCAGAGATCTCCAGGTCCGGTTGTTGGTTTTCCTTCTGGCATGTAGAAAGGCGGTAATATTCAGCAATGCTATCTTCAGCCCTAAAATGGTATATACATTCATCACTGAAGATGTGGTTGACTTTGTAGCAGTTTAACTGTATCAAAGAAATCCAGTCCTGATCCATACAAGAAACCTAAAACCAGTCCATTCTATAAGTGTATTATGATTCAGCAAAGCTTATACTAGAATCTTAAAGCTACATAGTGGAAGATCTTATGTGACAGAAGAGACTAGACCATCAAAGTGTGACTTGAACCTCTTTTACTTCCAGTTGATTGAAGAATCTAGAAGATCCGGAAATAGTCTGGTGCCTCTGAGTTCAACCGATTATTGGAGAGATTGCACCTCCGCAGGATGCCGATCAACCAGGGCGAGATGTTCTGTTAGTGAAATTGTTTTCCACCAATGTTCTTCATTAAGAAATCTTACAGAGGACCCCACTGAGTCCATCGTGATGGTCATCCTGTCTGGTTTCCACTGTATCCATCATGATGGTCATCCTGTCTGGTTTCCACTGTATCCATCATGATGGTCGTCCTGTCTGGTTTCCACTGTATCCATCATGATGGTCGTCCTGTCTGGTTTCCACTGTATCCATCATGATGGTCGTCCTGTCTGGTTTCCACTGTATCCATTGTGATGGTCGTCCTGTGTGCTTTTCAGTGTCTGTTTTTTTCAAACCATTATGTATTGGAGAGAGAATTCTCTACGCTTCTTCTTCACCAAGATTTTTGCTGTAGACTAGATTCCTATTATCTTTGCAACTTGCTTCAATTGATAGTCAAAAAATCCCTTCATGGTTGATCCCTTGCTAAGGAGATTCAGCGACACTTGAGTCTCCATTAGGAATTGTTTCCTTTCTTGAAGAACCATCTGTCATACAATGACTACAGAATGTGAAGTCTCCATGTTTTCTCATCACCTTATGGAATCTTGTGAACAAATTGTATTTGATTTCGCCTGAGAATTCCTCTTGTTCTGAAAATGATCTTCCAGAAGGATAGAAGAAATGGTCGCCTTACTTCATATATCCCAGGCCGCTGCCAGAGGCTGAAGTTCTTGGACTAGACCATGTCCTGTACCTGAAGGCTCCTATTACAGAACAGAAGAAAAATCCTCATTGGATGTTATGAGGCTCTTGTCTTGTTCTAAACAAAGCAGCTGAGATCAGCAAATTTTTGTCCTGCCTGGCCAGAGTAGGTTGAAGTTCATAGATCTGAGATGGAATTAGTTTTCTTCCATCTCTTGGATTTGAGCAAAAGAAAGGGAAATTTTTCTTTTTTCCAGATTCTTCAGATTGTTCTGCCAGTTTGACTTCTTCCTTACCGGCAAGGAGGGTCCAAATTTTGAGTCTGTAATGCAGCCTCCTGGACCGCACTGTTATCGTGTGAAATTCTCGAGTATAGACTTAGCATTCAGCCTTTGATGCTATTGTCATTTAAGATTTGCCCTCCCTATGGATTCTATTTTAGATCCCAATGGTGTGTGCTGCCTTAGGACGAATAGGAAAAACAAAATTGTTCTTACCTGTAATTTTGATTTCCTTGAGTCCTAAGGCAGCACACAAATACCCTCCCAATACTATTTTTTTATGGAATTCGTCTCTATTTTAATACACAGGTGTGATCTGTAGGAGAGGGTTCTTATCAGGTGAGCAATTAACTATGCTAATTTCTTGATTATCTTGCTAGGTGGACGGTCCTAGGGTGGAGTCTGGGGGATGAAAGATCCCAATGGTGTGTGCTTCCTTAGGACTCAAGGAAATCAAAATTACAGGTAAGAACAATTTTGTTTATATATATATATAGATATATATATATATATATATATATATATATATATATGTATAAAGAAAAAATAATAATAATCCAACAAATATAAAAAATAACCCAACCCTCCCTTTACATTAGCCATAATTAAACATTGGCTGTCAACATAATGCTGACAGCTATAATACACTGCACTGTAATACTAGTGCAATGTATTATATGGGCGATCAGTAGATTGCTGGTAAAAGCCCTCTCTTGGAATAAAAAAAAAAAGAACAAAAAACAAGTTAAAAAACTAATTAAACATAACACCCTTAAAAACATTAAAAAAGAGAATATTTTTTAAAACACACAATAAAACCCCTGTCAAAACCTTAACCATAAATTGTTTTTTAGAATAATGCCGAGAGGCATAAGACACTGTCATACTACTGCAGTTAATATATGAGATGTCGAAAGATTGCTGCTTTAAGTCGCTTAATGGGAATAGTTAAAAACTAATAAGACGCAAAACAAGGTTAATGAAATAATTTTAAAAAATCTTAATCTCTGCCTCAACAAAAACATGCCTTTAAAAATATATTTTGTATCAAATATTAAATTAAGAAAAAACAATATATAGAAATGCCCAAAAAACTTTATAACCCCATAAAAAAAACTGACGATAGCCATAATCATACACCTCCTGTCAGCATGATGTTGAGAGGCATAATACACTGCACTAAGATAGTAGTGCAGTGTTTCATAGAAACGATCAGATCAGTGGTGAAAGGTCGCTCTCTTATGGGAAAAACAAAAATAGAAAGGCTGAAATGCTATAAAAAATAAATAAAAAAAGTAAATAAATAAAACTGACTATGCCATGGTAATACATAGCCTGTAGATATAATGCTGAAATGCAGAATACACTGCCCTTTAATTCCAGAGCAGTGTATTATATGAGCGATCAGAAGATCGCCGTTGATTGTCCTCTTTAAAAAACACTTAAAGGATAGGATCCCACTCAGGAATTTCAATTCGGAATATTTATGGACAGATATTCCATGCGAACATTCACATCCTCATAAATGGCAATGTATTCTGCACAGATTGTGTCTAAACAAAGTTAAAAAAATAAAAGACAAATGATTTATAAAACCATCAACCCACACACCCACAAAAAATATATTTATAAAAAACAGAACAAAAGATATAAAAAATAACCCAAAAAATATAAAAAAATAAAATAATCCAAAACCCCCCTCCCATTAGCCATAACTAAACATTGCTTGTCAGCATAAGGCTGAAAGGCATAATATCCTGCACTACAATAGCAGTGTAGTGTTTTATATGAGCGATCTGAAGATCGCTGGTGAACGCCCTCTTGTAGGATTAGTTTAAAAAGTTAAAAAAATGAAAAATAAACAGTTGATAAAATAAAAAAGAAATAAAAAAAAACTCTCTAACAATATTTAAAAAAGAAAATATATAGAATTGTGTTTTAAATAAAATCTACAATAAAACCCCTGCATACTACACTATCATACTCGTGCAGTGTATTATTATATGAGCTATCGAAATATCGCTGGTTAACGCCCCTTTATCAAAATAGTTAGAAAGTTATAAATGAAAAAAAGGTTGATGAAGTAATTAAAATATAACAACCCGGCCCCACAAAAACATCCCTTAAAAATGAAATTTTTTGGATCAAATATACAATTCAGAATAAAAAAAAAAATCCCCAAAATGTTATAAAAACATTTCAAAATTAAAAGGCATACATTCCCATTATATAGTTAACTGTTGTTTATAATATAAACATTTTAAATAAAATATTTAAATAAATAAATATCAATTAAGTTAAACATAAACATCTAGATCCCAGTGTGTTCCATCTTTTGTTTGTTTCTTTTTCTTATGCAGTTTCATAATTCCTGAGATAAGTAGTTATGGCCCTAGAGTGTTATATATATTAGCATCTGTAGCATGTATCAGGAGCATGTTATCATACCTGTGTCTTTTTACAGGTGACTGATGTCCAGCGAGAAGGTGAACGTGACATATACGCCCGTCAGCTGCAAGAAAGGAACCACGAGACAGGTAATTAATATTTATATTAATTACTGATAACAATCAGGCTAGATGTAAAATCTAGACCTGCAGAGATTTCATAGTCTCTCTCTTATACATGAAGATATATGTGTTGTTAATAAGTATATCGTCTATGGACAGCTTCTCATATAACACAACCATATCTCAGGTACAGAGATTAGGAACATTTATGATCCTTTTTCTCTCTTTTTTAATTTGTAGGAATCCCCTTTTTCAATACTCTATAGAATAGACTGCACTGACTGCAGAGTTTACAAGTTTACTTTAGACTGTGGGCTGACTGACCTCAGACTTAAGACTTAACTATACTAAGTAAAAAAAAATCTATATTCCTTTTTATTTTACTTCAAATATATAATTATAGCCAAACACTATAGCCATCATAACTGATAGTCTGTTAATATAATGCTGAAGGGCATAATAAACTGCACTTTAATACTAGGGCATTGTATTTTATAAGTGATATGAAGATCGATGTTAAAAGGTCCCCTTTATAAAAAACTTAAATGCTAGGTTCACATTGAGGAATTTCCAGCCGGAATAACTATTGACGGAGGTTCCACGGGTGCATTGCCATCCCTATAGATGGCAATGTATTCTGCATGAATAATATCTAAAAAAAAAAGTTAAAAATAAACAATTTATAAAATAATTAACCCCGACCCCTACAAAATTATACATATATACATATATGTGTATAAAGAAAAAAAATAATAATAATCCAAAAAATATAAAAAATAACCCAACCCTCCCTTTACATTAGCCATAATTAAACATTGGCTGTCAACATAATGCTGACAGCTATAATACACTGCACTGTAATACTAGTTTAATGTATTATATGGGCGATCAGTAGATTGCTGGTAAAAGCCCTCTCTTGGGATAACAAAAAGAACAAAAAACAACAAGTTAAAAAAACTAATTAAACATAACACCCTTAAAAAACATTAAAAAAGAGAATATTTTTTAAAACACACAATAAAACCCCTGACAAAACCTTAACCATAAATTGTCTTTTAGAATAATGCCGAGAGGCATAAGACACTGTCATACTACTGCAGTTAATATATGAGCTGTCGAAAGATTGCTGCTTTAAGTCCCTTAATGGGAATAGTTAAAAACTAATAAGATGCAAAACAAGGTTAATGAATAAATTTTAAAAAATCTAAATCTCCGCCTCACCAAAAACATGCCTTTAAAAACATATTTTGTATCAAATATTAAATTAAGAAAAAACAATATATAGAAATGCCCCAAAAACTTTTAACCCCATAAAAAAAACTGACGATAGCCATAATCATACACCTCCTGTCAGCATGATGTTGAGAGGCATAATACACTGCACTAAGATAGTAGTGCAGTGTTTCATAGAAACGATCAGATCAGTGGTGAAAGGTCGCTCTTTTGTGGGAAAAACAAAAATAGAAAGGCTGAAATGCTATAAAAAATTAATAAATAAAAAAAGTAAATAAATAAAACTGACTATGCCATGGTAATACATAGCCTGTAGATTTAATGCTGAAATGCAGAATACACTGCACTTTAATTCCAGAGCAGTGTATTATATGAGCGATCAGAAGATCGCCGTTGATTGTCCTCTTTAAAAAACACTTAAAGGCTAGGATCCCACTCAGGAATTTCAATCCGGAATATTTATGGACAGATATTCCATGCGAACATTCACGTCCTCATAAATGGCAATGTATTCTGCACAGATTGTGTCTAAACAAAGTTAAAAAATAAAAGACAAATGATTTATAAAACCATCAACCTCCACACCCACAAAAAATATATTTATAAAAAACAAAACAAAAGATATTAAAAAAAATAACCCCCAAAAAAAAAAAAATTATCCAAAACCCCACTCCCATTAGCCATAACTAAACATTGCTTGTCAGCATAAGGCTGAAAGGCATAATATCCTGCACTACAATAGCAGTGTAGTGTTTTCTATGAGCGATCTGAAGATCGCTGGTGAATAGGGCGTAGGATTAGTTTAAAAAGTTCAAAAAATGAAAAAGAAGCGGATGATAAAATAAAAAAGAAATAAAAAAAACTCTCTAACAATATTTTAAAAAAGAAAATATATAGAATTGTGTTTTAAAAAATTATCTACAATAAAACCCCTGCATAATACACTATCATACTTGTGCAGTGTATTATTATATGAGCTATCGAAATATCGCTGGTTAACGCCCCTTTATCAAAATAGTTAGAAAGTTATAAATGAAAAAAAGGTTGATGAAATAGTTAAAATATAACAACCCGGCCCCACAAAAACATCCCTTTAAAATGAAATTTTTCAGATCAAATATACAATTCAGAATAAAGAAAAAAAATCCCCAAAATGTTAAAAAAACATTTCAAAATTAAAAGGCATACATTCCCATTATATAGTTAACTGTTGTTTATAATATAAACATTTTAAATAAAATATTTAAATAAAAAAATATCAAAAATATACATTATATTTTAAGTTAAAAAGAAACATCTAGATCCCAGTGTGTTCCATTTTTTTTTTGTTTATTTTTCTTATGCAGTTTCATTATTCCTGAGATAAGTAGTTATGGCCCTAGAGTGTTATATATATTAGCGTCTGTAGCATGTATCAGGAGCATGTTATCATACCTGTGTCTTTTTACAGGTGACTGATGTCCAGCGAGAAGGTGAACGTGACATATACGCCCGTCAGCTGCAAGAAAGGAACCACGAGACAGGTAATTAATATTTATTTTAATTACTGATAACAATCAGGCTAGATGTAAAATCTAGACCTGCAGAGATTTCATAGTCTCTCTCTTATACATGAAGATATATGTGTTGTTAATAAGTATATCGTCTATGGACAGCTTCTCATATAACACAACCATATCTCAGGTAAAGAGATTAGGAACATTTATGATCCTTTTTCTCTCTTTTTTAATTTGTAGGAATCCCCTTTTTCAATACTCTATAGAATAGACTGCACTGACTGCAGAGTTTACAAGTTTACTTTAGACTGTGGGCTGACTGACCTCAGACTTAAGACTTAACTATACTAAGTAAAAAAAATCTATATTCCTTTTTATTTTACTTCAAATATATAATTATAGCCAAACACTATAGCCATCATAACTGATAGTCTGTTAATATAATGCTGAAGGGCATAATAAACTGCACTTTAATACTAGGGCATTGTATTTTATAAGTGATATGAAGATCGCTGTTAAAAGGTCCCCTTTATAAAAAACTTAAATGCTAGGTTCACATTGAGGAATTTCCAGCCGGAATAACTATTGACGGAGGTTCCACGGGTGCATTGCCATCCCTATAGATGGCAATGTATTCTGCATGAATAATATCTTAAAAAAAGTTAAAAATTAACAATTTATAAAATAATTAACCCCGACCCCTACAAAATTATACATATATATATATATATATATATATATATATATATATATATATATATATATGTGTGTGTATAAAGAAAAAAAAATAATAATAATCCAACAAATATAAAAAATAACCCAACACTCCCTTTACATTAGCCATAATTAAACATTGGCTGTCAACATAATGCTGACAGCTATAATACACTGCACTGTAATACTAGTGCAATGTATTATATGGGCGATCAGTAGATTGCTGGTAAAAGCCCTCTCTTGGAATAAAAAAAAAAAGAACAAAAAACAACAAGTTAAAAAAATGAATTAAACAACACCCTTAAAAAACATTAAAAAAGAGAATATTTTTTTAAAACACACAATAAAACCCCTGACAAAACCTTAACCATAAATTGTCTTTTAGAATAATGCCAAGAGGCATAAGACACTGTCATACTACTGCAGTTAATATATGAGCTGTCGAAAGATTGCTGCTTTAAGTCCCTTAATGGGAATAGTTAAAAACTAAAAAGACGCAAAACAAGGTTAATGAAATTATTAAAAAAAATCTAAATCTCCGCCTGACCAAAAACATGCCTTTAAAAACATGTTTGGAATCAAATATTAAATTAAGAAAAAACAATATATTAAAATGGCCAAAAAACTCTATAACCCCAGAAAAAAACACTGACGATGGCCATAACCATACACTTCCTGTCAGCATGATGCTGAGAGGCATAATACACTGCACTAAGATAGTAGTGCAGTGTTTCAGAGAAACGATCAGATCAGTGGTGAAAGGTCGCTCTCTTATGGGAAAAACAAAAATAGAAAGGCAGAAATGCTGTAAAAAATAAATAAATCAAAAAGTAAATAAATACCGTATTTATCAGCATATAACACGCACTTTTTAGGCTAAAATTTTTAGCCTAAAGTCTATGTGCGTGTCATACGCCGATACACCCCCAGGAAAGGCAGGGGGAGAGAGTCCGTCGCTGTCCGCTTCTCTCCCCCTGCCTTTCCTGGGGTCTAGAGCCCTGCTGCCGGCCCTTCTCTCCCCCTGGCTATCGGCGCCGCTGCCCGTTCTGTCCCCCTGACTATCGGTGCCGGCGCCCCATTGCCTGCGCCGATAGCCAGGGGGGAGAGAAGCGGCGCCGACAGCCAGGGGGAGAGAAGGGGCAGCGGCACCCATTGCCGGCGCCGCTGCCCATTGCCTCCCCCCATCCCCGGTTGCAAAATTACCTGTTGCCGGGGTCGGGTCCGCGCTGCTTCAGGCCTCCGCTGTGCGTCCCCTGCGTCGTTGCTATGCACTGCACGGTGCGGCGCATGACGTCAGTGCGCCGCGCCGTGCAGTGCATAGCAACGACGCAGGGGACGCACAGCGGAGGCCTGAAGCAGCGCGGACCCGACCCCGGCAACAGGTAATTTTGCGACCGGGTATGGGGGGAGGCAACGGGGCAGCGGCGCCAGCAATGGGTGCCGCTGCCCCTTCTCTCCCCTTGGCTGTCGGCGCCGCTTCTCTCCCCCCTGGCTATCGGCGCAGGCAATGGGGCGAGGGCACCGATAGTCAGGGGGACAGAACGGGCAGCGGCGCCGATAGCCAGGGGGAGAGAAGGGCCGGCAGCAGGGCTCTAGACCCCAGGAAAGGCAGGGGGAGAGAAGCGGGAAGCGACGGCCTCTCTCCCCCTGCCTTTCCTGGTGGTGTATCGGGGTATACACGCGCACACACGCACCCTCATTTTACCATGGGTATTTGGGTAAAAAACTTTTTTTACCCAAATATCCTTGGTAAATTGAGGGTGCGTGTTATAGGCCGGTGCGTGGTATACCCCAATAAATACGGTAAAACTGATTATAGCCATGGTAATACATAGCCTGTAAACATATTGCTGAAATGCAGAATACACTGCACTTTAATTACAGAGCAGTGTATTATATGAGCAATCAGAAGATCACTTTTGATTGTCCTCTTTAAAAAAAACTTAAAGGCTAGGATCACACTCAGGAATTTCAATCCGGAATATTTATGGACAGATATTCCACGCGAACATTCACGTCCTCATAGATGGCAATCTATTCTGCACAGATTATGTCAAAACAAAGTTAAAGAATAAAAGACAAACGATTTATAAAACCATCACAGCAGACAACAGACATAAAACAATAACCCAAAAAAACTATTAAAAAAAATTAAATAATCCAAAAAAAAACTCCCATTAGCCATAACTAAACATTGCTTGTCAGCATAAGGCTGAAAGGCATAATATCCTGCACTATAATACCAGTGTAGTGTATTATATGAGCGATCTGAAGATCGCTGGTGAACGCCCTCTTGTAGGATTAGTTTAAAAAGTATAAAAAAAGAAACCGTCGATAATATAAAAAAGAAATAAACAAACTCTCTAAAAATATTTTTTTTTTTTAAAGAAAATATATAGAATTGTATTTAAAAAAAAATCTACAATAAAACCCCTGCATAATACACTATCATACTCGTGCAGTGTATTATTATATGAGCTATCAAAATATTTCTGGTTAACGCCCCTTCATCAAAATAGTTAGAAAGTTATAAATGAAAAAAAGGTTGATGAAATAATTAAAAATAACAACCCGGCCCCCCAAAAACATCCCTTTAAAAAGAAATTTTTGGGATCAAATATACAATTCAGAATAAAGAAAAAAATTAAAAATCCTCAAAAAGTTATAAAAACATTTCAAAATTAAAAGGCATACATTCCCATTACATAGTTAACTGTTGTTTATAATATAAACATTTTAAATAAAATATTTAATTAAAAAAACATCAAAAATATACATTATATTTATATAAAAAAGAAACATCTAGATCCGTGTGTTCCAATTTTTTTTTTGTTTATTTTTCTTATGCAGTTTCATAATTTCTGAGATAAGTAGTTATGGCCCTAGAGTGTTATATATATTTGCGTCTGTAGCATGTATCAGGAACATGTTATCATACCTGTGTCTTTTTACAGGTGACTGATGCCCGGTGAGAAGGTAAACGTGACATATACGCCCGTCAGCTGCAAGAAAGGAACCACGAGACAGGTAATTAATATTTATATTAATTACTGATAACAATTAGGCTAGATGTAAAATCTAGACCTGCAGAGATTTCATAGTCTCTCTCTTATACATGAAGATATATGTGTTGTTAATAAGTATATCGTCTATGGACAGCTTCTTATATAACACAACCATATCTCAGGTACAGAGATTAGGAACATTTATGATCCTTATTCTTTTTTTATTTTATTTTTAGGAATCCCCTTTTTCAATACTCTATAGAATAGACTGCACTGACTGCAGAGTTTACAAGTTTACTTTAGACTGTGGGCTGACTGACCGCAGACTTAAGACTTAACTGTAATAAGTAAAAAAAATCTATATTCCTTTTTTTTTTGTTTCAAATATATAATTATAGCCAAACACTATAGCCATAATAACACATAGCCTGTTAACAAAATGCTGACGGGCATAATACACTGCACTTTAATACTTTAATGCAGTGTATTATATAAGTGATATGAAGATCGCTGTTAAAAGCCCCCTTTATATAAAATTAAAGGCTAGGTTCACATTGCGGAATTTATAACTATTGACGGAGGCTCCACAGTGCATTGCCATCCCTATAGATGGCAATGTATTCTGCATGAATCATATCTAAAAAAAAGTTAAAAATAACCAATTTATAAAATAATTAACCTTGACCTCTACAAAATTACATATATATATATAGAGAGAGAGAGAGAGAGAAAAAGATATTAAAAATAACCCAACAAATATAAAAAATAACCCAACCCTCCCCTTACATTAGTCATAATTAAACATTGGCTGTCAACATAATGCTGACAGCTATAATACACTGCACTGTAATACTTGTGCAATGTATTATATGGGCGATGAGTAGATCGCTGGTAAAAGCCCTCTCTTGGGAAAAAAAAAAGAACAAAAAACAACAAGTTAAAAAAAAATTACTTAGCATAACACCCTTAAAAAACATTTAAAATTTTTTTTTTTAAAACACACAATAAAACCCCTGCTTTAAGTCCCTTAAAGGGGTACTCCCGTGGAAAACATTGTTTTATTTTTTAATCAACTGGTGCCAGAAAGTCGAACAGATTTGTAAATTACTTCTATTAAAAAATCTTAATCTTTTCCGTACTTTTTAGGGTCTGTATAATACAGAGGAAGTAGTTTTCTTTTTGGAACAGAGCTCTCTGCTGACATATCTGTCCATTTTAGGAAATGTCCAGAGCAGCATATGTTTGCTATGGGGATTTTCTCCTACTCTGGACAGTTCTTAAAATGGAAAGATGTGTCAGCAGAGAGCACTGTGCTCGTGATGTCAGCCGAGAGCACTGTGGTCATGATGTCAGCAGAGAGCTGTGTGTTCCAAAAAGAAAACCATTTCCTCTGTAGTATTTAGCAGCTAATAAGTACTGGAAGGATTAAGATTGTTTAATAGAAGTAATTTACAAATCTGTTTTACTTACTGGCACCAGTTGATTTAAAAAATAAAAAGTTTTCCACGGGAGTACCCCTTTAATGGGAATAGTTAAAAATTAATAAGACAAAAAACAAGGTTAATGAAATAATTTAAAAAAAATCTAAATCTCCGCCTCACCAAAAACATGCCTTTAAAAACATGTTTGGTATCAAATATTAAATATTAAACTCAGGAATTTCAATCCGGAATATTTATGGACAGATATTCCACGGGAACATTCACATCCTCATAGATGGCAATGTATTCTGCACAGATTGTGTCTAAACAAAGTTAAAAAATAAAAGACAAACGATTTATAAAACCATCAACCCCCACACCCACAAAAAATATATTTATGAAAACAAAACAAAATATATAAAAAATAACCCCAAAAATATTTTAACCTCTTAAGGACGCAGGGCGTATGGATACGCCCGGCATCCCGAGTCCTTAAGGACGCAGGGCGTATCCATACGCCCGTGGGAATTCCGGCCCCCACCGCTAGCCGGTTGGGGACCGGAGCCGGATGCCTGCTGAAATCGTTCAGCAGGCATCCCGGCATATCGCCCAGGGGGGTCATTATGCCCCCCCATGTCGACAATTCAGTCCAGCGATCTGCGGCGATTCCGGGTCAATCGGGTCTCCAGTGACCCGGTGACCCGGAATTACTGGCTGTTCGGGGCCGTCTCTGACGGCCTCGAACAGCCAGAGCCTGCAGGGGTGAGGTGGCACTGATGCCACCTCACGATCGCCCTGATTCGTCGGCCGGATTACCGGCCGACCAATCAGGGCGCCTGCTGCGGGCGTCACTCCCGCACCCGCTCCGCCCCTCGTCCGGAGGGCGTGAGCGGGTGCGGGAAGACGACCCCGGGTGCTGGGGACCCCGATCCCCGGCGTCCATGTTGGGATCGGGGCCCCAGGAGCGACGGCGGCGGCGAGGGACAGTCCAGCGATGAAGCAACAGCAGGAGGTGAGTTACAGCCTCCTGCTGTTGCTTAGCAACAGCTCCCAGCATGCAAAAAGGGCATGCTGGGAGCTGTAGTTATGCAACAGCAGGAGGCAGACCACCACAACTCCCAGCATTCCCTTATGGGCATGCTGGGACTTATGGTTTTGCAACAGCTGGAGGCACATTATTTCTATGGAAAAGTGTACCTTCAGCTGTTGTATAACTACAACTCCCAGCTTGCACAAACAGCTAAAGTGCATGCTGGGAGTTGTAGTGGTGCATCTGCTGGTTGCATAACTACAACTCCCAGCATGCCCGTTGGCTGTCGGTGACTGCTGAGAGTTGTAGTTTTGCAACAGCTGAAGGCACACTGGTTGTGAAACTTAGAGTTTTTTTTTTACCTAACTCAGTGTTTCACGACCGAAGTGCCTCCAGCTGTTGCAAACTACAACTCTCAGCAGTCACCTTACACCATGCACCGTACATGCTGGGAGTTGTAGTTTTGCAACAGCTGGAGGCACACTGGTTTTGAAACACTGAGTAAGGTCATAAACTCCGTGATACATAACCAGTGTGCCTACAGCTGTTGCAAAACTAAAACTCTCAGCATGTACAGTCTGTCAGCGCATGCTGGGAGTTTTAGTTTTGCAACAGCTGGAGGTCCCCCCCAATGTGAATGTACAGGGTACACTCACATGGGCGGAGGCTTACAGTAAGTATCAGGCTGCAAGTTTGAGCTGCAGCAAATTTTCTGCAACAGCTCAAACTGCCAGCGAGAAACTACTGTGAACCCCCGCCCGTGCGACTGTACCCTAAAAACACTACACTACACTACCACAAAAAATTAAATAAAAAGTAAAAAACACTACATACACACATACCCCTACACAACCCCCCTCCCCTCCCCAATAAAAATGAAAAACATCTGGTACGCCATGGTTTCCAAAACGGAGCCTCCAGGTGTTGCAAAACAACAACTCCCAGTATTGTCGGACAGCCGTTGACTGTCCAGGCATGCTGGGAGTTTTGCAACAGCTGGAGGCCCCCTGTTTGGGAATCACTGGCGTAGAATACCCCTATGTCCACCCCTATGCAATCCCTAATTTAGGCCTCAAATGCGCATGGCGCTCTCACTTTGGAGCCCTGTCGTATTTCAAGGCAACAGTTAAGGGTCACATATGGGGCATCGCCGTACTCGGGAGAAATTGGGCTTCAAATTTTGGGGGGTATTTTCTGCTTTTACCCTTTTTAAAAATGTAAAGTTTTTGGGAAAAGAAGCATTTTAGGTAAAATTTTTTTTATTTTTTTTACATATGCAATAGTCGTGAAACGCCTGTGGGGTATTAAGGTTCACTTAACCCCTTGTTACGTTCCCCGAGGGGTCTAGTTTCCAAAATGGTATGCCATGTGGGTATTTTTTGCGGTCCTGGCACCATAGGGGCTTCCTAAATGCGGCATGCCCCCAGAGCAAAATTTGCTTTCAAAAAGCCAAATGTGACTCCTTCTCTTCTGAGACCTGTAGTGCGCCAACAGAGCACTTTTCACCCCCATATGGGGTGTTTTCTGAATCGGGAGAAATTGGGCTTCAAATTTTGGGGTGTATTTTCTGCTATTACCCTTTTTAAAAATGTAAAACTTTAGGGAAACCAAGCATTTTAGGTAAAAAAAAATTTTTTTTTTTACATATGCAAAAGTCGTGAATCACCTGTGGGGTATTAAGGTTCACATTACCCCTTGTTACGTTCCCCGAGGGGTCTAGTTTCCAAAATGGTATGCCATGTGGGGTTTTTTGCAGTTCTGGCACCATAGGGGCTTCCTAAAGGTGACATGCCCCCCAAAAACCATTTGACGCTCCTTCCCTTCTGAGCACTCTACTGCGCCCGCCGAACACTTTACATAGACATATGACGTATGTGCTTACTCGAGAGAAATTGGGTTTCAAATACAAGTAAAAATTTTCTCCTTTTTACCCCTTGCAAAAATTCAAAAATTGGGTCTACAAGAACAAGCGAGTGTAAAAAATGAAGATTGTGTATTTTCTCCTTCACTTTGCTGCTATTCCTGTGAAACCCGTAAAGTATTAAAACGCTTACTGAATGTCATTTTGAATACTTTCGGGGGTGCAGTTTTTATAATGGGGTCATTTATGGGGTATTTCTAATATGAAGACCCTTCAAATCCACTTCAAACCTGAACTGGTCCCTGAAAAAAAGCGGGTTTCAAAATTTTGTGAAAAATTGGAAAATTGCTGCGGAAATTTGAAGCCTTCTGATGTCTTCCAAAAGTAAAAACTCATCAATTTTATGATGCAAATATAAAGTAGACATATTGTATATGTGAATAAAAGAAAAAATTATTTTGAATATCCATTTTCCTTACAAGCAGAGAGCTTCAAAGTTAGAAAAATGCAAAATTTTCAAATTTTTCATCAAATTTTGGGATTTTTCACCAAGAAAGGATGCAAGTTACCAAAAAATTTTACCACTACGTTAAAGTAGAATATGTCACGAAAAAACAATCTCGGAATCAGAATGATAACTAAAAGCATTCCAGAGTTATTAATGTTTAAAGTGACAGTGGTCAGATGTTCAAAAAATGGCCGAGTCCTTAAGGTGAAAAAGGGCTCAGTCCTTAAGGGGTTAAAAAAACCAAAATAATCCGATGCCTCTGAGGTAGGTCTCGATGCTGTGCTCTCTCAAGAAGTTAACGGGGAAGAGCATCCCGTTGTCTTTCTCAGCCGCAAACTGACCCCGGCCGAGACCAGGTATAGTATAGTGGAGACATAGTGCCTGGCCATTAAGTGGGCACTCAAGTCTCTCCGCTATTATCTGTAGTGTTGAGCGGCATAGGCCATATTCGAATTCGTAAATATATGGACAAATATTCGCATATTCGTAATATTCTCGTTTAATTTTCGCGTATGTGAAAATTCGTGCATGCGAAAATTTACATATGCGAAAATTTACATATGCGAAAATTAGCATATACTAAAATTAACATAAGCGAAAATTCGCATATGCGAAAATTCGCACACTAGTCTCACACAGTAGTATTAGAGCCTTCTTTACACCACACAAGCTGGAAGCAGAGAGGGATGATCACTGTGATGTGTACTGTGAAAATAAAAAAAATAAAAAACAATATTCGTAATTACGAATATATAGTGCTATATTCGCGAATAAAATTCGCATTGCGAATATTCGCGAGCAACACTAATTATCTGTTGGGGAGGAAGTTTCATCTCGTGACAGATCATTCCCCCCTTAAGTGGATGTGCTAAACCAAGGACAAAAATGCCATGGTCACCAGGTGGTTTTTGTCTTTGCAGAATTTCAAGTTTAGGGTTGAACACAGGGCGGGTTGGTTGCTAGGCAATGCCGATGCCCTATCCCGAGTCCACTGTTGCACAAGTGTTCACCCCCTCAGGGCTGAACAAGGAGGGGGTATGTGAGAAGGTGAAGGGCATTGTAGTCTATGGTTGGTATGTGTCATCAAGGCTCCTGGCCTTGGTGAAGTAAGAGCCGGCAATTGTACAGTGTCTGTGCTGCAATGCAGACTGACACTGTTGCTGTAGTATGGCTAAAAAAGCCAATCCGGGTTGGTTCTTACTGGGAATGGTCAAGTGTTGGGTGGGGGCCATTCCCCACAATCCAGGCCGTCTCTTGTTGGCCTTAAAGGCAGGCTGCTCCACCAGCTGAGGGGGATTTGCATGTTGTAGCTCACACTGCCAGAGAGCTGAGTTTTGAGATCTTTCTTGTGGAGTGTGGAAGCTGATGAGCAGCACGCCTGGAGGCTTGGAAAAGACTTGCTTGATGGACTCAAACGACTTTTGGACTTTTGTTACTTTTTCTTTGATCTGCATTTAAGACTGTTTGCTGTTTGCCAAGTGTGAATAAAACACTGAACTTTGATTTGAAAAGTCCTGTTTCCGTGCCTCTATACGGCAACCGCACCTGTCTGCAAGAGCGAGTCATCACACTTAGTAAATATAGTAAATATAGTAAATATTGTGTTCAATCACAGCTAACACGGTTAAGATTTAAAAATCTCAAGTATTTTCTTCTCTGAAGACTTTTGTCATTGTTTCTGTAAAACCATTGTTTGCCAGACCCCTTGGTTTCTGTCTACATGTCTCTTAGAATAGATAACACCTTTGCAAACATTCAAAGGAATACACATTTCTAGAGATACTGTGATCTTTCAATGAACTCCACTTAGACCTGCTTACTTGGGGCCTTCTGAGACAACATGGCGGACATTTTGCCATGTTTTATCTTTCATATATATTTCATATTATAACATCTGATTATATCGGTACCAAATAGCCTGACACCATACTTGAAAAGGGTCGCCTCAAAGGAAGATCTACAGTATGCATACTATCTCTCTTCTCCACCCAAGATTCATAATCAAGCCGAGCCTGCTGCCAGGCCTGCCTAGTGAGCTCCCCCGGATCCCCCAGAAACGACATGTAAGCTGTCCTCAATTTTTCCCCTTCTCTCTCAACTGATGGGTAACGCATTTCTTCAATTTGGACATATGTGCCATAATGCGGCATATGTGCCACAATGTGCCATAACACAGCTTTTGCTGTCTCTTAATACACTTTCAGGTCAATAACCAGGGAGGCATTATGGGTCTCGTATTCCAGCCACCAATGTTTCAGCAATTGCCTAAACCCGAAATAATCATGTTTCACTAGCGCTGGATGGGATAGAGTGTATCTGTACCCGACAACTGCTGCTACACTATAAATACGTTGCCCTGTAAATATGTATTAAATATATAAACAATATGAAAATATATGCACATAGTGTGCGCTGTTTTTGGTACAATTAGCATAAATGAGACATGTTTCACGTTATTTACATACCTATGTTTAGAGCAGTGAAGAAAAATGGTGTGAGGCTAGTAGTATACACTTGTAGAGGTAATGATTGCTCAGTTGCTATGGGAGATATACAACAAAAACATTAGCATTAAAGAAATTGCAGTCTCTATTACCTGCGGTTTACCTTATTCTAATAGTAATTAGTACCTGGTCGTGTACTCTTTATATGTGTTCCTTTCTGCTATCCCTTATAAGCAGAGCCTGGGTACTGTATAGTTACATGTAGATGGTACTATCAGGAGTAAGAAATATATCGGTGGTTATTACACAATACAATGGACTGTATGTTTATTCCACACTATAAAATACCTGATGGTAAAGACCTCTTTAGGTATGTCCTCTGATGTTTTTACATTGAGATAAGTAATGCCACTAAATGAGGAAATATTATAGTAGTGTTATAAGGAGCACAGCGTTATATGCTCCATTAGTCCCCTTTTGGCTCCCGGGTACCTGTATCCTGCCGTGTGATGTTTCCGTGTGGGCTCCGATTGTGGGTCCTACAGCAGTTGCGAATCTGGTTTCCTCCTTAGACTCCCGATGATGTCCGGTTGGTAGTTGGTAGCGTGGAGAGCAGCGGGAGCGCGCCCCGGCCGGTGGTGCCTCAACCAGACTGCTTACACGCTACGGGATGAATAAAGTTGTAGATGGTTTGGCCTAGTGACGTCACTACTGGTGCCGAAGTGTCCCACAAAACCTATCAACGTGTTTTGGAAACGGACGGTTTCCTTCGTCTGGATAGCTGCCGTGGGTTCATTCATCCTTCTTATAACAGAGTGGTGTTAACCCCTGAGTGGCCGCATCGAGAGTACAATGGAGGAGATCAGCGCTATCCTATAGGAGTTCAGTCAGTTATATTAAGAGTTGTTTAAGGATATCTTCAAAGTGGAAAAAAAGGGTATTTTGGAAAATGTTTAGTTTGTTCTATAAAATGCAAACAGTTCTAGCTCTGCATTCAGTCCATGAGGGGCTAGAGAATTTAAATTAAAAATCCATTTGGTCTCTGCTCTGGATAGTTGGGAGATATAATTTCCTCCCCTCCAGTGGGGGGGGGGGGGGGTGATTTTTTCTATAGCAAAAAAACTCGAACTTTTTGCAGATTGATTATGCCTCTGTTTATAATGAAAGGATAAGGGATGGCCATCATGGCCGCGCTGGATGTTGTATATGTGTTCTTTAATTCTGATTCCCAACTGCCTTTTTGTGTGCCCTACATATGTTTTATTGCAGGGGCACCGTATTGCATATATCACACCCTGGGTCTTACAATGGATATGACTCCTAATTTTACATTCGGTTCCCTCTTGTTCATTTTTCACACTGGTTACAGGGTGACGGTTTTCCATAATTTTATAGGCAGGACACATCTTGCATGGAAAGAACCCATTTTTCAGGGCTAAGAAATTTGCTCTTCCTTTAGTCTGTTCTTTGTATTTGTTATAGTTTTATTACGTACAGTGGGCGCTATTTTATTCCCAATATTTTGGGCCTTTTTATAGACAAAAGACGGATTTTTCGGGGGTATATCGCCCAGAATTTTATCCTCTAGTAAAATGTTCCAGTAATTTTTTTACTATTTTCTGAAAAGTAAAACTCTGTTTATTATACTGTGTTATTATTGGTATTCTTGTTATTTCTTTAATTATTTCTTGTTTTTTTGTTTTTTCTTTAACTGAAATTAGATCCCCTCTATTTGTATTAAGTACTGGTTCCTGTATATTTCTTATACCCTTTGCTAATGAACTTTTCCTTTAGAACCTTTGCTTCTTGGTTAAACTGTGTCTCCTCTGTGCAGTTTCTGCAAAGACGTAAAAACTGACTCCTGGGGATATTCTTTAACCAAATGGGTAAGTGGCAACTGTCAATATGGATGTAACTGTTACTGTCTGTAGGTTTGGTATATGTTTGTGTGGATATTTGGTTGTTTAAGATATTAATGGTAAGATCTAAAAAGTGAACTGTAGTCTGACTAAAAGAAGCCGTAAATTTTAAAAATAAGTCATTTTTATTGATCTCAGTTAAAAATAAAGTCAGACTTTCAGTGCCTCCCCTCAAAATAAATAAAACGTCATCAATAAACCTCCGCCATAGGACGAGGTTCGCGATCACAGGTTACCATTGGGGAAGATATTGGATTCCTCCCATAATCCTACGTGCAGATTAGAGTAACTTGGCGCGAACTTCGTCCCCATGGCGGTTCCCCATTGTTGGTTATAAAATGATCCTTCATAGTTAAAATAATTATGATTCAAAATAAAACTAATACATTCACCTATAAAATTAACTTGATTAATAGGCATATTTTGTAGGTTTAGAAAATGTTCTGACGCCTGGTGACCCGTTTTATGCTCTATCACTGTATAGAGACGTGATGTCTAGGGTGCCAATAATAAAATCTTCTCTCCATGTAATTGAATTTAATAACTGTAATACATGGGCCATATCTTTTAAAAATGCTGGGAGCTTCGTAACACACGGTTGGAGGTGGCTGTCTATATATTTCGATAAGTTGGCTGTAAGACACCCTATCCCCGATATAATGGGCCTCTCCGGTGGATTTTTAGTACATTTATGGATTTTTGGGATATGATAAAAGACGGGAATTCTAGGGTCATTTGTGGCAACAATATCCCTTTCCTTTTTTGTTAGAATTTCCGTTTTCATTCCCTCTTCCAATAATTGGTTTAGTTCTTTTTGATATATTGTTGTAGGGTCAGCTCGTAGTTTTTGGTATGTCTGAGTGTCATCCAGAAGGCGCATACATTCCCGATGGTACATATCATTGTCCAGAATCACTATACTGCCCCCTTTATCGGCTGGTCGAATTACTATATTGTTGTTTGTAAACTTTTTAATGCTTGAATTTCCTGTGGGTTTAAATTCAGTTTTTGATTAGTTTTTATTTTTCGTAAGTCTCTAGTTACCATGTTCTCGAAGGCATGCATCGCATCCGAATACTCCGTGCGGAAAAAATCTGGATTTATTTTTGAGATCCGTGTGGATATAGACGGTGTCTGTTGAGTAATTGGATGCGTTAATACTATTTTTTGAGGGTTTTTCAAAAAGTATTTTTTTAAAGTTAGGGTCCTCATGAACTTTTTTATGCCTATATAGGCTTCAAACTTATTAATGGGACGAGTGGGGGCATATTTTAAACCCTTCTGTAACAATTTTTGTTCTCCAAAGGTTAGGATATGGCTGCTGATATTGAATACTTTTTGTTGTTGCTCCTTTTCCTCTATTATTGGTATCTTTTTTTTGGAGAGCTTCCTGCCCCTTTTGCCTCTTTTACGGGGGCCCTCCTTTTTTGAAAAAAAATCCTGTTTTAAATTCCTTTGTTTTTGAGGTGCATTAATTTTTTGTTTTGGTCTTGTGTCTCCAGTTTTGTCCACATATTTCAATGGGCGTGCTGGATTTCTTTTTGTGCTGGTACTACCTTCCTCCAACTGAAGCGGTGAATATCTATTTTCTACGTTAAGACTATATTAAACCGTTGTTTTAGGAGTAGTATATGTAAGCATATCAGTCATTTGATTGCCAAAGGTCTTTGAATGCATATCCTTTTTGTGGTTGTTAATTGCTTGAGAGTAGGTTAATGCCTCCCCCCTACTCGGATTTTCAGTTTCTGAGCTGTTAGCTCTATTAGTATTTTCAATGTGTACTGGGTCATGTATAGTGAGTATGGATAAATTTAATTCCTCAGACTGTTCTTGTTTCTCATGATCCCCCTATACTGCATCCACAGTTTCTAGTTCATCATAATTAAATGATCTTCCCTGCTAGTCTCACTATGTATGATTGTGGAATCTCTATTTAATTTTCTAAAGCCTAAACCCATTCTCCCTTGCCAACCCTTGGGGGAAGCGTCAAATATAATCTGTGCCTTTTGGCACTGTATCTGCACTTTGGAAATTTCGGGGGCATGGTCGGAAATTACAAGGTCCGCAATACGGCTATGCAACACCCGGGATACTAGTGAGTGAGTAACAAAAACATGATCTATGCGAGACTATGAGTCCTGTAAATAGGAATAATGCGTGTACTCACGTGAGTCAGTGTGCAAAAGGCACCACATGTCAACCAGTCCTAACTGAGTCGCCCATTTGCATAAGACTGTTTCCCTTCGTCTTCCCTGTGAACGGACACCAAGTCTGTTACTCTGTCTATCTTACTTCCAACTGTGACATCACATCATTGAAATCACCTGCCACAACTTTATCAGTCGTGGTACTATGTTGAAGCTGAGCAGTGTATGGTCCATTTGAACTTTACACATTCAAAATCTCACACTCTCCAGATTGGGATCGCAAAAGCATTTTACACCATCTACCTTCCACATCATGAGACACTGAAAGGATCTCATGCTGAAATGCCTTGCGTATCAGGATTAGAACACCAGCCTTACGCCCCACTGAAGGGGAACCAACCCAACCACCTTCCCAACCCACCATCTCCTCATCTTTATGAAATCAGCCTCCTCCAAATGTGTCTCTTGCAGTAGAGCAATATCAGGGGAGTGTGACTTAAGGTGCCGTAGCACCATACCACGCTTTTCGGGCAACCTGAGCCCTTTAACATTCGAGGAGATAACTCTCATTATTTAAGTAAACAAAGGGAAGCGTTAGGCAATACCAAGAAAACATATGAGTAATATTCTTAGAGCCTGAACACTGAAAACCAATACATAGAACCGTCCTGGTAAAAAACTTGCAGGACTGCAGGGTATAAGAGAGCAAAGCGGATCTGGCGTTTTTGAAGCTCAGAGCAAAGGGGCGACAGCAATTTGTGCCGTCTGGCCACCTCCAACATAAAATCACCAAAGATGAGCAACTTGCTTCCCTCCAGAAAAAGTCCTTCCTTTCATTGGCGTAATGCCCTCTGTAAGTCCACCTTGTCTGTAAAATCCAGATACTTGACAATGACTTGCCTCGGTCGATCAAAGCTTGGTGAAGTTCCTTACATAGTTAGTATGGTTGAAAAAAGACATACGTCCATCAAGTCCAACCAGGGGATTGAAGGGAAGGATGTAAGGGGATAAGGGAAAGGGATGTAGTTTTATAATTCTGCATAAGCATTAATGTTATTTTGTTCCAGGAATGTATCTAACCCTGCTTTAAAGCTGTTAATTGTTCCTGCTGTGACCAGTTCCTGAGGTAGACCGTTCCATAAATTCACAGTCCTCACGGTAAAGAAGGCGTGCCGCCCCTTTAGACTAAACCTTTTCTTCTCCAGACGGAGGGAGTGCCCCCTCGTCCTTTGGGGGGGTTTAACCTGGAACAGTTTTTCTCCATATTTTTTGTATGGGCCATTTATATACTTATATACGTTTATCATATCCCCCCTTAAACGTCTCTTCTCAAGACTAAACAATTGTAACTCCTTTAATCGCTCCTCATAGCTAAGATGTTCCATGCCCCATATTAGTTTAGTCGCGCGTCTCTGCACCCTTTCCAACTCCGCAGTGTCCCTTTTATGAACAGGCGACCAAAACTGAACAGCATATTCCAGGTGAGGCCGTACCAATGCTTTATAAAGGGGGAGTATTATGTCCCTGCCCCTCGAGTCCATGCCTCTTTTTATACATGACAATATCCTGCCGGCTTTGGAAGCAGCAGCCTGACATTGCATGCTATTCTGTAGTCTGTGATCTACAAGTACACCCAGATCCTTCTCTACCAGTGACTCTGACAGTTTAATCCCCCCTAAGACATACGATGCATGCAGGTTATTAGTACCCAGATGCATAACTTTACATTTATCCACATTGAACCTCATTTGCCAAGTGGATGCCCAGACACTTAGTCTATCCAAGTCATCTTGTAACTTATGCACATCCTCTATAGACTGTACCGTGCTACAAAGCTTGGTGTCATCTGCAAAGATAGAAATAGAGCTGTTAATACCATCCTCTATATCATTGATAAATAAATTAAACAGCAGCGGGCCCAGTACTGAACCTTGGGGTACACCAGTAATAACCGGGGACCAATCAGAGTA
Source organism: Hyla sarda (assembly GCF_029499605.1). Classification (NCBI taxonomy): domain Eukaryota; kingdom Metazoa; phylum Chordata; class Amphibia; order Anura; family Hylidae; genus Hyla; species Hyla sarda. The sequence continues at coordinate 58,887,962 of NC_079194.1, forward strand.
CGAATCATTGACCACCACTCTCTGGGTACGATCCATGAGCCAGTGTTCAATCCAGTTACAAACTAAAGTTTCCAAGCCCAAGGACCTTAACTTACCTGTCAGATGTCTGTGAGGGACAGTATCAAACGCTTTGGCAAAATCCAGAAACACTATATCCACAGCCATTCCTCTGTCAAGGCTTCTACTCACCTCTTCATAAAAGCAAATTAGATTGGTTTGACAACTTCTATCCTTAGTAAACCCATGCTGGCTATCACTTATAATACTATTATCCCCTATGTATTCCTGTATGTAATCCCTTATAAGTCCTTCAAACAATTTACCCACAATGCACGTTAGACTTACCGGTCTATAATTGCCTGGCGAAGACCTAGAGCCCTTCTTGAAGATTGGTACCACATTAGCCTTGCGCCAGTCCCTTGGCACAATACCAGACACCAGAGAATCTCTAAATATCATGAACAAGGGTACAGATATTACTGAACTTACCTCTCTAAGAACTCTTGGGTGTAGTCCATCCGGCCCTGGAGATTTGCTTACATTTACTTTACTTAACTTACCTTGTACCATCTCTACATTAAGCCAGTTCAGTACATTACATGATGTGTTACCAGCACTGACCTGTCCAATGTCAGCTCCTTCTTCCATAGTATATACAGAACTAAAGAACCCATTCAGTAGCTCCGCCTTCTCTTGATCGCCCGTGACAACCTCCCCATTATCATTATTAAGGGGTCCTACATGCTCTGTCCTTGGTTTTTTTGTATTTATATATCTAAAAAAATATTTAGGATTAGTTTTGCTTTCTTCGGCCACCTGTCTCTCATTTTGAATTTTTGCTGTTTTTATTACATTTTTACAGATTTTATTAAGCTCCTTGTACTGTTTAAATGTTATAGCTGACCCATCAGATTTGAATTTTTTGAAGGCTATTTTTTTGTTGTTTATTGCTCTTTTAACCTCATTTGTCAGCCATGTAGGATTTAGTTTTAATCGTTTATATTTGTTCCCCTTTGGTATATATTTAGCTGTATAGTTATTTAGAGTTGATTTAAAGATGTCCCATTTACCTTCTGCATCAGCATTTGAGAAAACCTCCCCCCAGTCTATGTCCTGTAGTGCAGCCCTCAACCCAGGGAAGTTTGCCTTTTTAAAGTTATATGTTTTTGCTTTCCCCGTCTGTCTTTGTTTTCTACATTTTAAGTCAAAAGTAACTATATTGTGGTCGCTATTACCAAGGTTTTCCCTCACAGTTACATTACCAACCAGCTCTGCGTTGTTGGAAATGATCAGATCCAACAAGGCATCACTTCTTGTTGGGTCCTCCACAAACTGGCCCATAAAATTATCCTGCAATAAATTTAGGAATTGTCGCCCCTTTGTAGTTTTAGCCAACCCCGGTCCTTGTCAGGATCAGAGCGAATATCAGGGCCCCTACATCTTTAAGGTAAGACCAGAAATTGCGGTAGCACCGACTCGCAGATATGACGCAAGTGACGAGTAGGGACCTGTTCAGGAATGCCCACGATCCTTAAATTGTTCCTCCTTGAACGATCGTCCACTTTATCCCATAACCGCCTGTTTTCTTTCTCAATCTCAGCCATCCTGTCAGACAGAGCGCCCGTAACGTGCTCCAACCCCTGCATTCTATCATCCACCTCTTTTAGCTGGTGAGTGAGCTCTGCCACCTCCATCTGTAATTGTGCCAGGGAGGCCTGAACAGAAGCACTAACCGTGTACTGTAGCCTTTTAGCGACCTCCTTCATGAGCCGAACATAATCAATCTGGAACAAATCCCTATCCTCTCCCTATTCAGCTCTGCCTTGGCTTTTAGTGCAATTCCTGTGGCCCATCCTCAGCAAATATCTTTCCATGTAATCCCACCACCTTGATGTTGGAGGTAGAGCACCCAAGCAGGAGTCAACGATGCAGATTAGCAGAGAAATGCCGAGACTGGGTGCGGAGCTGATGTGCACGCATCCTTACAGCATGACTCCGGAACCGGAAATCGTCATGTTACATTTTAACATAGGATCCCTTATTTGATAGCAGCTTCCCAAGTCTTGCATCCATTGTACTTGTGAGTTTTAGTACAGCTTCTGCATGAATTTGTTTGCAAGATGTCAGAATAGCCTCCCAGAGCTGCTGTTTGGATGTAAACTGCTTCCCACACTCATAGATCTTTTGTTTGAGGATGCTCCAAAGGTTCTCAATAGGATTGAGGTCAGGGGAGGATGGAGGCCCCACCATGACTTTCTCTCCTTTTTATACCCATAGCAGCCATTGATGCTGAGGTATTCTTTGTGGCATGAGATTGTGCATTATCATGTATGAAGAGGATTTTATGACGCAAAGCATAGTTCTTCCTTCTGTAGCAGGGAAGAAAGTGGTCAATCAGAAACTCCTCATACTTTGCAGAGGTCATCTTTACACCTTCGGGGACCCTAAAGGGGCTGACCAGCTCTCTTTCCATGATTCCAGCCCAAAACATGACTCCACCACCGCTTTGCTGACGTTGCAGCCTTTTTTGGAACAGGGTGGCTGTCCACCAACCATCTCCTACTCCATCCATCCAATGGTCCATGGACCATTCAGAGTTGCACTGCACTCATCAGTGAACTGGACTGTTTGAAAATGAATCTTCATGCATTTTTCTGCCCAGTGCAGCCATTTCTGTTTGTGAGCATTGGTTAATGGTGGCTGAATAGATGGTTTATGCACAGTTGCAAGACTCTGGAGGACTCTACACCTTGATGTCCATGGGACTCCAGAGGCACCAGCAGCTTCAAATATCTGTGTGCTGCTATGTAATGGTATTTTAGCAGCTCCTCTCTTGATCCAATGCATGGATCTGGCTGAAATCTTCCTCAATGTGCCTTTATCTGCACAAACCCGTCTGTGCTCTGAATCAGCCACAAATCTCTTAACAGTGCGATGATCACGCTTAAGTTTTCGTGAAATATCTAATGTTTTCATACCTCGTCCACTGCATTGAACTTTTTCACTCTTTTCGGCAGCAGAGAGATCCAATTTCTTCTCCATATTGCTTGAAAATGGTGCTCTGCTTAATAATGTGGAACACCCTACCTTTAGTAGTTTTTCCTTAAATTGGGCTCACCTGGCAATCTAATTATCACAGGTGTCTGAGATTGTTTTCAGTGATCAAAAGAGCCCTGAGACACAATGCCATGGGTCTAAATTATGGCAATGCAATATTTCAGTGTTTCTGTTCAATAAATTAGCAAAGATTTCTATCATACAGTTTTTCTTTATGGGGTATTGAGAGCAGAATGATGGGGAAACTGAACACTTGATTTTATTTTCTATTTTAGCACTGTAAAAAAAAGTCAAAGCGTCTGAAGCCTTTTTTTTATTTTTACTTTTTTTGGTTTAGAAGTGTATTTCACTTGTTTTCTTATTCATGGTCATGCTGGGGTGATTAGATAAAATAAAAGGGTTACCCAGTTTAAATGATCTTATCCCCTATCCACAGGGGATTGCGGGCAGGCGGATATGCTCTAGTCAAGTTTTGGTGAATCAAATGTATGGAGTGCAGGTTGTCTACAGCACACACTCTCACTGAGAGTCGCGGGTGTTGTTTTGAAGATCCTAGGGGTCCCAGAGGTTGATACTTATGCCCTATCCTGTTAATATGGGATAATATCATTTTTATCGGACAACCCCTTTTAAAGTAAATTGAGAATTTTCACTTTGGCATGAACTTTGACAAATAGCGAGGCCTAGATATGTTCAGGTTGTGGCAGGTGAGGCCCCAGTGGAAAAAAGGGTTTAGAAGCCCTGATGTAGAAGAACCTTGGGGGTACATCAAATGCTCATGTACTTGGCTAATCTTGACAAGTGTGGAAGGATCATCATAGAGCCACGTTCAGGAGCTGCCAGTAATAAAAGATAACTGTACAAGGCAAAATCTTCTTTACTACTTTTTTGCTTGGGTTATTGTTGTGTTGTTAAGCGAGTATTAAATAGATTGCAAATAGTCTTGTTTACGCAGCTTCAGGAGTGCTTTCTATCAGCAGCTGCAGCAACACCGCCCTCTAATGGTTGTTACACAGCCATACTACTATACTACAAAATGAATGCAAGTCTGAAGCCAGTCTTTAAGATCAGTAGCTGCTGTTAGGAAACATTTCGCTCCTCTCCACATCCCTCACACTTGTATGGAGAGAGGTGCACAGAAGGTTCATAGCATGGTGGTAGGGGACAAATATTTAGACTATAAACCATACTGACCACTTGTCTTAAGAGCCTCTGTGCAGCTAAACAGGTTGCACGGGAGATGGGCCTTCTGCTATTACAGCTATGTGGTAAAAGTAGTAATTTGTCCATGAATTATGGAATCTTAGAGTGCCTTGCAAAAGTATTCACCCCTCACTGGTGTTACGCCGAGCGCTCCAGGTGCCCGCCCGCGAGTCGCATCCCGTTCCACTCACCTGCCTCATCCTCCTTCAGTCCCGTCCAGGGGCGTGCGGCCCCGCTCTCTAGGGCGCGTGTGCTCCGGCTCTATGAAATTTAAGGGGCCAGTGCACCATTAATTGGTGCTTGGCCCAAATAGTTTAATCACTCCTATTTCCCATATAAACCCACTTCCCCTTCCTGTCCTTGCCGTATCTTGTTGCCTTATGCCCTGAGAAAGCGTTTCTGTGTGTTCCCTAGCCTGTGTATCCAGACCCCTTGCCGTTGCCCCTGATTACAAACCTTGCTGCCTTCCTTTACCTTCTGCTACGTCTGACCTCGCCTTGCCTTGTCCTTGTGTACCGCGCCTGTCTCAGCTATCAGTGAGGTTGAGTTGCTATCGGGTGGAACGACCTGGGGGTTACCTGCCGCAGCAAGTCCATCCTGCTTTGCGGCAGGCTCTGGTGAAAACCAGTAATCTCATAGATTCCGTTCCCCTGGTACGGCCCACGCCATCGCCTCACTGACACAGAGGATCCACTCCAGTGTCCTTCCTGCATACTAGTCCGGGTCCTGACAACTGGTGCTTTTCTGGTTTTGTTGCATTAAAACGTGAGATTAAAATGTATTTGAATTGATACTTTATGTAAAGAACCTTACATCATAGTCCAAATTGTTACTGTGAAATAAAAAAAATGCACTTAGTTTTACATAAATAAATAAAATTGAGAAAGTTGAGATGTCCTAAAATTTGTCTTACCTTTTAACAACCCATGAAAATGTATGTAATGGGTGACTGTACAGTTCCATGATGTACATTTTATTGATGCAGTCTGTGCACCTGCACGATTTGTGGCAGGAACCAGGCTGTATTACACAGACAAGCTCCTGCTGTAACTTTGGAGATCAAAGAAAACACCAATCCTGGTTGTTGAACCCACTAGATGCCCCGGGCAATAGTGATTGTGGCATCTAGGTGGTTAGACAGAGGGAGCCTCTCTCAACATTATCACGGGGCTCTGACTGGTTGCTGTGGCAGCGAGGGGCCTAACAATGACCCCCAGGTCTGCCATAAGAGTTCACTTAATCTATTTTGTCTTTTTGAGAGCCCTTCCACACAGGGGAAATTCCACAAGGAAATTCCTAGCTGAATTGCTGAGGATTCTGCTCTCTGAGCTCTCCAGCAGTCATTAGCATATCTATTACGGGGGTGGACCAGATGGAGAATATGGAGGAGGCAGGGGCCATCTCCCTGTCTCCAATGCGCAGAGCTGGGGGGTTTCAGTGCCATAACTCTGAAAATACTAAACGGAAAAGTAAGTGACCCCTCTTTGTAAAGCTGTTCACTCACATTATAACCAAGTATATTAGGTTTAGTGTGGTGAACAGGGTGTCAGATACTCTTTAAGCTGTATTTTTGGCCATCAAGAAATGTGTAAATATAGCTCAGTTAGACATGTTATCAAATATAGCTCAAATATAGTTCGATCAAAACAAAAATGGTATTGATAAAAACTTTAGATCACAGCGCAAAAAATGAGCCCTCATTCACCCCCATATGCGGAAAAATAAAAAAGTTATGGGGGTCAGAAGAGGACATTTTTAAACGTATACATTTTCCAGCATTTAGTTATGATTTTTTCCAGAAGTATGACAAAATCAAAACTATATAAGTAGGGTATCATTTTAACCATATGGACTTACAGAATATCATCAATGTCATTGTCATTGTCATTATCATCAATGTCATTGTTACCGAAAAGCCCCCAAAAGTTACAAAATGGCGTTTTTTCTTTAATTTTGTCGCACAATGATTTTTTTTTCCATTTCACAGTGGATTTTTGGGTAAAATTACTAATGTCACTGCAAAGTAGAATTGGTGGCACAAAAAATAAGCCATCATATGGATTTTTAGGTGGAAAATTGAAAGGGTTATGATTTTTAAAAGGTAAGGAGGAAAAAACGAGTCCTGAACTGGTTAACCATTTCCTTATCGCACCCGTATTAATAGTTATGTTTTAAATGTTATGGGTCCCAATTCAGAATCTATCCTTAGTCCAGGTAATTGAATCCTTAAAGAGTACCTGTCATGATCTTGTTAAATTTTTGAATCCTCACAGTTCACTGACCCCATCATGATGAACCACCCCCTGCCTTTATTTTTATTATTTGTTAGTTTTCTACCTTGATATTGCTCTGCATTTTCTGCTCAGTCTCAGTCAGATTCACAGACTGGGAAGGGGCGTTCCCCAGCAGGTGTGATATCATCCGAAGTCATAAAGCTGAGAACTTCCTCCCTCACTCTGTTACACACAGCCCAGAGCAGTTCAGTGTGTGAGAGGAGCTATGATTGGCTAAGTCTGCAACCCCCCCCCCCCCTCAGCACTCCAGACTGCATTTCCTGATTTTGGACTTCTTCCAGGCCAGCAGGAGCCCAAAGTCTGTAAGTCTATACAAGAAATGTGTCTATGGGGAAATGTGCTCTGGACAAGTAGGGAGACACCTGGTGGAAGCTTTTTTAAACACAAATAAAACATAAAAAACTTTTTTTTTAAACAAAGATTTTTATTAACCATAAGGCGTGCGACAGCAAACATTTATTTTAATGACAGTGCCCATTTAAACAAATTATGCAAATCACTTTATGTCCAGGTCACTAAGTCTTGCATGACATCAGAAGACACATTACAGCCTTTTTTTCTCTCGGTTCCACTACTTAGAAGAGTAATATGGCCCTTTTTTAATTGAAATATTTGCTTCATTATAAGCTCAGCAGTATATTCTGCTATTGTGGAGCATGTTTCAGATTAAATGAAATTTTTTACAACTGTAAACCTGATCAGTTCTAATGTTGTAGTTATAAATGCAGCATTGTTTGTGGATCTAGGATGTGGATCTACTTAGCAATAAATAATGCAGGTATGAGGTTCCACAGATCAGTTCAGCTGCATAGAATCTCATGGGAAGAGATCAGGATATTCAGTAACTATTTCATCCTCCCAGCAATAACAAAATGAGTTAAAGGGATACTCCACTGCCCCAGCGCGCAAAACATTTTGTTCCTAACGCTCGTTGCGGGCCGTGCTGGTTGTGACATCATGGCCAAGCCCCCTCAATGCAATGCAATGCAAAGGGGGCATGACGTGACATCATTAGGGGTGTGGCCATGATGTCACGACCCATGCAGCCCGCAACCAGCGTTCTTTCTCTCCTAAGGTGCTGTCTCTGAGACAAGTTCTCCTGCCTATTTCAGTTTTAAGTGTAAAAATGAAGAAAATGAGTAATGGTCACTGTACTTGATGTTGAAGCATGTTCTGTTGGATCAAATATACAAAGTCATCTGCTTCCACATTTATGTCTGGCTTCATCTGTCCCAGTCAAAGAAAAATATATTGTCTGGAAGCCAGGAGATAGTCGGGCCGTTGTCCTCGATATCGTAATAGAGAAAGGAAAAGATTCCAGCTCCTCGGAAGATTATGAAAAATTATGAAAAATTAAAAGTCCAAAATGTATTAGTCCATGTTAAAATCCAAACGAAAAATAAAAAAATAAACCTGCGCCAATGCATTTCGGACTAATCAGTCCTAAGTTATGGCAAAAAGAGAGTGTGATGTTTGACCTTATATACTTCATGCAAAAAGAACACATGGTTCAGAACAACCCACTCCGCATTTGCAAGTCGTCATCTGCCGTCACTTCCTGGGAGGAGTAGAAATTATTTCTTGGATATTAACCCATTAGAGCAGGGTAAAAAATAAAACATGAAAATTTACAAAAAAAGATTTTGAAACCAAAAAAATATATAAAGGAGAAAAGACCCAAAAAAATCAATGAATGCTAAGTGTTTACAATACATCCTGTACGATAAGTCTGAAAAATTATCAATTTTGCAACAAACATACATATTTAGTAGAAGTACTAGAGGTTATTGCGGGAGACTCAAGGTCTATTTTAGTGACGGGAATTGAACGTGTACCCAATCCTCAAAGAGGAGGGGACTGGTCCCATGCAGTGTATAAGAGAGAAGCTTTTTGGATACTAAGATTAAACTCTCGCTACCCGCAAGGGTTAAACTCCCGTAATAACCTCTCGTACTTCTACTAAATATGTATGTTTGTTGCATGATTTTTCAGACTTACTGTACAGGATATATTGTAAACACTGAGTCATTGACATTGAGTCAATACAGTTAGACTCAAATCTCCTGTCTCAGATATATAGGTAGGGAGTTGACTAAAGGATTCTGAAAAACTGGATATTTCAGAGAGTGAGATGAATGATTCCCTACTATATAGCCACTTATATGCGTGACATCTAGTCATTGTTTAAACACACGCTGTATATCAAGGTGTTATGACCACCTGGTTTCTCGCACCCACTGTGCACCGCAGGCGTGAGTGCTAAGCCTTGACCTTTTTTATTGGCTGTGATTAGGCATAGACTGCAGTGGAGTTGCTAGTTAAAATACAATACTGTCACACCTCGACATGTTTGGCCACTTGATGTGGCTTTATCAAGGAGACAGCTGACAGCATTGAGTGTCATGGTAGAATGAGCCTATTTATATGGTGTCCCTGTATGTGTAAGGTGCTTGCAGCCAATCAGAGTACTTCAGACTGCAAGCCAATCCAAACCTCAAACCGCCCAGAAGATAACACCAATAGCCCTCCTTGTTATAAGCAGAAGTGTTTATTGACCAATCCTGGTCGAATGTGTAGCGCGTCACATGCCAAGTTTGTAGCTGCCCATTCCGCAATGATGTCCTGCGGGCCAATCTGTGAACCGGACGTGTGATTGACAGCCCTTACAAGCTGTTTACATCCGCTTGCAATGCTCCCGGTTGGCCGGTCATGTGATGCACTATGCTCACATGACTCGCCGCCATCACTGTGATCACGTTCTCGGCCACGCTCATGTATGTAATCTATCTGCGGCCCTAATTACGCAGAATGTGCAGGCGCGTGGATGCGCGCTTATTCACAATTTATAAAAGATCTGATATTATATGTTTGTCCATTCGCTGATGATTTAAATTGTTTAGTGCGTGTCATATAATTACACAGGTTGCACCTCGGGCGTGAGCAGCCGTAATTGCCTACTGTATTTAGCCAGCATTCTTTTTTATTTTCCTTAAAATCACTAGTCGATAAACTTGCTTGTAAGGTCCTACCTTTCTTAGCCACAATTCTAACTCCACCATTTAATACCCTGCAGACCTCCTCGTTTTCGTATAATGCCGGTAATTGCTTTTGTATAATACCTTTAATTTGATTGAAATGAGTACTGTAGGGGGTGGAAAATGTTACAGGGTGATTCTTATTTGGATAACTGATTGCTTTCTTAATTTTTTTTCCCTTCATTTATGTTGGAATTTTCTGAGTAAAGATATGCATTACGATCTTTACCATCTACTATACTTTTTGCTCTATTTAAAATGCCAGCCCCATAACCTCTTTTTTGTAGTCTTACTATGATGTCATTACAAGATTGTTAATACAATATATTATCTGAGGAGGCTCTTTTGGCCCTAACAAACTCTCTAACATACTATTTCCAGAATTTGGTTTTCTATACAGTTTAGAATATATAGAATTATTTGCAGGATTACCTGTTAATGTAATTTCTAGGAAATTAATTTGGCTACTGCCCCATTCCAATCTAAGATTCATAACATTGTTATTGATTTACTCAAGGAAATCATTTACCTCTGCTCTGCCACCAGACCACACCAGGAGGAGGTCATCCATATATCTGCCATACCATCCTATATAGGATGAGAATAGATTAATGGCAGAATATAGATGACTCTTCTCCCAGTAGGCCATAAACAAATTAGCCAGGGTAGGTGAAAATTTAGCGCCCATAGGGCAACCCGATATCTGAATATAGAAATCATTATCAAAACAAAAATAATTGTGCTTAAGCAAGAAACCCAACACCTCCAAAATATATTCACAAAGTATGTCATCATATTAACTGTATTTTCTGATGTGATATTCGACTGCCAAAAGAGCTTCTGAGTGGGGTATACAAGAATATAATGACATGACATCACAGGAAATCCATGCATCTTTTTTTTCCCCATTTCATATTTTTTACAGCAGATAGTAATGATTTTGTGTCCTTAAAGGGGTTCTCCGGTGCTTACACATCTTATCCCCTATCCAAAGGATAGGGGATAAGATGCCTGATCGCGGGAGACCCGCCCCTCGGGATGCCTGTGATCTTGCACGCGGCACCCCGTTTGTAATCAGTCCCCGGAGCGTAGGCTTGCAGTGAGGGGCGGAGCGTGACGTCACACGTGGGCGGAGGCGTGACGTCACACGCCGCCGGCCCAGTGGTCGCCCGTAATCAGACCCGGAGCGAACACACTCCGGGGACTGATTACAAACGGGGTGCCGCGTGCAAGATCACGGGCGTCCCCAGAGGCTGGACTCCTGAAATCAGGCATATTATCCCCTTTTATATACCCTGAGGTACGGACTGCAAGAGGCTGAATCAAGCTGTCTATCCAGGCACACAGTCTTTCCAGAACTGCCCCTATATCCGCAACAATCGGTCGCAATGGAGGGGGAAATATATTTTTATGTATTTTGGGCAGTGCATGGAAGACTGGGCATACTGGAAACAGTATGAACTCCTGCTGCTGTTTTGTGATGACACCTAAATTATAACTAGAGATGAGAGAATCGAAGTTGACGAACCCGAATTCGTTACGAATTTCATGAAAAATTCGATTTGCAACGAATGCGAATATTGCCGCGATTCGATCGCGCGAATCGCTTCATTAACCCCTTAAGGACCAAGGACGTACCAGTACGTCCTTGGTCCTGCTCTCCTGATATAACGCAGGGTTACACAGTAACCCCGCGTCATATCACGGCGGGCCCGGCGTCATAGTGAAGCCGGGACCCACCTCTAATAGCGCGCAGCGCCGATCGCGGCTAAAAGCGAAAGTGAAAGTTGCCGGCTAGCTCAGTCGGGCTGTTCGGTATAGCCGTGGCTAATCGCGGCATCCCGAACAGCTTGCAGGACAGCGGGAGGGCCTCTACCTGCCTCCTCGCTGTCCGATCGCCGAATGACTGCTCAGTGCCTGAGATCCAGGCATGAGCAGTCATGCGGCAGAATCGTCGATCACTGGTTTCCTATGAGAAACCAGTGATCAATGATGAAGATCAGTGTGTGCAGTGTTATAGGTCCCTATGGGACCTATAACACTGCAAAAAAAAAGTGAAAAAAAAAGTGAATAAAGATCATTTAACTCCTCCCCTATTAAAAGTTTGAATCACCCTCCTTTTCCAATAAAAAAAAAAAAAACACAGTGTAAATAAAAATAAAAATAAACATATATGGTATCACCGCGTGCGGAAATGTCCGAATTATAAAAATATATCATTAATTAAACCGCTCGGTCAATGGCGTGCGCGCAAAAAAATTCCAAAGTCCAAAATAGTGCATTTTTGGTCACTTTTTATATCATTTAAAAATGATCAATAAGTTCTATCAATGCAGAAATGAAACCGTTAAAAACTTCAGATCACGGCGCAAAAAATGAGCCCTCATACTGCCCCATACACGGAAAAATAAAAAAGTTATAGGGGTCAGAAGATGACAATTTTAAACGTATTAATTTTCCTGCATGTAGTTATGATTTTTTCCAGAAGTCCGACAAAATCAAACCTATATAAGTAGGGTATCATTTTAATCAAATGGACCTACAGAATAAAGATAAGGTGTCATTTTTACCGAAAAATGTACTACGTAGAAACGGAAGCCCCCAAAAGTTACAAAACGGCGTTTTTTTTTTTCAATTTTGTCGCACAATGATTTTTTTTTCCGTTTCACCGTAGATTTGTGGGCAAAATGACTGATGTCATTACAAAGTAGAATTGGTGGCGCAAAAAATAAGCCATCATATGGATTTTTAGGTGCAAAATTGAAAGAGTTATGATTTTTTAAAGGCAAGGAGCAAAAAACGAAAATGCAAAAACGGAAAAAACCCCGATCCTTAAGGGGTTAAACTCCATTTTACAGCGTTCCAGGTTATTGGAGACCTAAGATGGTGGATCCACATGTGAGTACATGGGGCAGGGGATTATGAGAGGGTGGGAAACAGCGGCGGGAATGAAGGTAGGCGGGCTGACCCTGAATCACATGTGAGATGCAGCCTATCAGTGTTCACTGACCCCTGTGATGTCACAGCCCCTATATAATCGGCGTCCATCTTGCCTCTCTTCATTTCATCTATGCACTCAGATAGAGAGAACAGGACTGCGTGTGTGTGAATAGCTCATACCACAGCGTTACACTGCAACTGCTAGTCACATCAGCATTAGGGAAAGACAGGAGGATCATTGATAGCTAAACCTCCTATTCACGTTATTGAGCATTGCAGCAGAGAGGGGCAGATAGCTGTCAGCTGCCTCATAAGATCTTCAAGCTGCCTGAACTTTCTGAAGCATTTTATCTCCTAATTTTTCAGCCCAAATTAGGTTTTTTTTTGCTCCGCAAATCTTCTGCTGCTCAGAATTGTGTGACAGAGTGCAATTTAGGGTTTAATCCGTGTATTTTTTGTATTTTTGTGGTGCTGCACTGTTGGGTCCTGCTGCTGTTCAGAAATATGTAATTGTTCATTGCACTGTAGTGCATTTGTACCATTTTGCACCTGTTAATCTGTCAAGGGGCTACATACTGTGCAAGTCCAAACAATAGTATTCACCGGCTGTTTTTTTTTTTTTTTTTTTTTAAATACAGAGTTTTTTCTGCGTATAGTTACGCATATTACTGCCCTCATCAGTGCATACCGCATAGGTACATCCAAGTGTTGTACCATTTAGTACCTGTTAATCTGTCAAGGTGCTCCATACCGTCAAAGTCCAAACAATAGTATCCACTGGCTGGTGTTTTTAAAAAATACAGAGTTTTTTCTGCGTATAGTTACACATATTACTGCACTCATCAGTGCATACCGCATAGGTACATCCAAGTATTGTACCATTTAGTACCTGTTAATCTGTCAAGGTGCTCCATACTGTCAAAGTCCAAACAATAGTATTCACTGGCTGGTGTTTTACAAAAATACAGAGTTTTTTCTGCGTATAGTTATGCATATTACTGCCCTCATCAGTGCATACCGCATAGGTACATCCAAGTATTGTACCATTTAGTACCTGTTAATCTGTCAAGGTGCTCCATACCGTCAAAGTCCAAACAATAGTATTAACCAGCTGGTGTTTTTAAAAAATACCGAGTTTTCTCTGCCTATAGTTGCGCATCTTACTGCACTCATCAGTGCATACCGCATACATACATCCAAGTAGTGTACCATCTTGTACCTGTTAATCTGTAAAAAGCCTACATACTGTGAAAGGACAGCCGTAAGTAATCACCTGCTGCTGTTCTAGACAAATACTGTTTAAAGAGTAGTGTAGCGTATTGTAATTCGGGTAGAAAACAGACATGGTGCACATTTACAATCTTGTATAATGATCTGATTGCTTCTAAGCATAATATCAAAAACTAACAGGTTGTTAGTATACATTTTTGATCAAAAGGTACAAGCCCACTTGCCACGTCAAGGCCACCTATTTAGAGTGGGTCCCTAACGTCCCTAGCATTAAATGTCGACCACCACCGCCGCGACACCAGTGCCCACGGGGGGGAAACGACCCACCGGCAGAGCGGCCCCAATGCCACTCAAACCAGTCTATGGGTCGCACCTCCCCACAGACACGGCACCACAGCAGCAACGGACGCCGCACAGCACCACACCAGTGTGAACAAGGTGTTATAGCTCACTTACCATGCTCTCCCAGTCAGACTGGGGGGCTGCTAGGAAAGAAATGGCCCTTGTGTAGCTAACTACTACTTATATAGGCTTGGGCTGAGGGGGTGGGGAAGAGTGCAGCACATGCTCAAACAAAAAAAAGGAGGGGATAGAAAACACAGTGGGAATCCGGGTAGAAAACAGACATGGTGCACATCTACAATCTTGTATAATGATCTGATTGCTTCTCAGCATAATATCAAAAACTAACAGGTTGTTAGTATACATTTTTGATCAAAAAGTACAAGCCCACATAAACGCACTAAGTTTGTCAGGCAGAGAAGTGCCAGGACATGCACAGAGGAGTGGCAGAGACCTAAATACTTCAGGCAGAGTTGGCAGCAGACTTGGGGCGAGTGGCAGCAGGAGTCGCAGCGAGAGGCCTGAGCTCCCGTTATCAGCCAGCGGTCATGTCTCCACCAGCAACCCATCTGCCATCATCGATTGGTTAACACGCTCATCCACATCATCACAAGTGACATCTGACACCCCCAGTCAACAGTCATTGGGTTGCTCAGACACAACCCTCAGTTGGCATGGCCCGGGAGCAGTCCCTGTCCTCCCATTGCCTCTGTCCTATGCTGTTCCCTCTCCTAAAGAAGTATCTTATGCTGTGGGTTCAGCTCCACTATTTACTGAGGACGATCTAACAGAGGACAGTCAGCAGCTACTGGACAGCCAAGAAGGGGAGGAGACATGCGCCGCTTGCTCCGCTAGGCGGCCAAGTAGTGATGCGGAGAGTTATGTGGGAGGCGGTGTTGCAAGTGTTCAGGGTCCTGAAGCAAACACTGTTGGGGAACCTGAGGAGGACATCAGTGACGTGCACAGCAGCGTGGTGGCAGGAGTGGAAATTCAGGAGCCAAACGTGCACGGGGAAGACCACCTGCTTCGCGGCAGCCTACCTTTCTGGGAGGTAGTGGAACAGGGGTTCCTGGAGACGGCGCCAGTAGCA
Organism: Hyla sarda; assembly: GCF_029499605.1. Lineage (NCBI taxonomy): Eukaryota > Metazoa > Chordata > Amphibia > Anura > Hylidae > Hyla > Hyla sarda. The sequence goes on from NC_079194.1 coordinate 58,903,153, forward strand.
GTCAATTAGTGCGGACTGCGGGTGGGAAAATCAGCTACTCGGCGGTGTGGGAGTTTTTCATAAGGCATCCGGAGGAGGTTCACGTAGCCACATGCAAGATCTGTCGGCAGAAGGGGAAGCGTGGCCAGGGTCCCAATGTCGGCACCACGGCCCTGCGTCAACACATGCTTCGCCACCATAAAGTGGCCTGGGAGAACCGTGGCTCCGATGTAGTGGTCCAGCCTGCTGCATCACCCAATGGCCATCCGCTCCCTCCTTCATCCAGCCAAGGCTCCACCACCTCAGCCGAAGGGAGCTGTGTATCAAACCCTCCTTCTGTCGCTCCTGCTTCTCCCACTTTTAGTCAGCCATTCCGCCAACAATCCATCGGCGAAGCCATGTCCAAGAGACAACAGTATGCGCCCACTCATCCAATGGCGCAGAAGTTGAATGTGCTCCTGTCCAAGTTGCTGGTGTTGCAGTCCCTCCCTTTTCAAGTGGTGGACTCTGCACCTTTAAGACAATTGATGGCTTGTGCCGAGCCGAGGTGGAGAGTCCCAAGCCGTCATTTTTTTGCGAAGAAGGCAGTACCAGCCCTGCACAAGTTTGTACAAGAGAAGGTGGGCCAGTCCTTGAGCCTGTCGGTGTGTTCAAAAGTGCGCGGCAGCGCCGACGTGTGAATCTGTAACTACGGGCAGGGACAATACTTGTCTTTTACGGCCCACTTGGTAAATATGGTTCCTATACAGCCACAACAGCAACTTGGACAGGTCACACCGCTTCCTCCTCCACGCTCTTGCTCCCAGGCAGTTGGTCCTGTTACAGTGTGCGACGCCGCCTCCTCATCCTCCGCCGTGTCCTCGGCCTCCACTGCACGTCCAAATCTCGGTGGCCCTTCATCGTACCATGTGTGTAGGGCACGGCGGTGTCAAGCTGTTCTTCACATGGTTTGCCTTGGCGAACGGAGTCATACAGGGGAGGAACTGCTAAAGTTAATTCGTAAAGAAATCCGAGTATGGCTTACTCCACGAAATCTGGAAATGGGAACCATGGTGACCGACAATGGGAAGAACATTGTGTCCGCGCTGCGACAAGGAAGTGTGAAACATGCGCCCTGCATGGCAAACGTGTTGAATCTGGTTGTCAAGCACTTCCTCAAGTCTTCACCCCATTTGCAAAACATCCTGTAAATGGCAAGGAAACTGTGCATGCACTTCAGCCACTCGTACACCGCCAAGCACACCTTCCTTGAGCTGCAGCATCAGAACGGTATCTCACAACATGGTCTTATTTGTGACGTTGCCACACATCGGAATTCCACCCTCCATATGTTGGACAGACTATACGAAGAAAGAAAAGCCATCACAATTTCTTGATGATCCAAGCAGATAGGAGTACTCCCCTGTGTAACTTCAATGTGAACCAGCGGCAGCTCATACGTGACATTGCTGAGGCCCTTTGAGGAAGCCACAGTATTTGTAAATCGCTTGGATTATGCCATGAATGACGTAATTCCACTCCTACATTTCCTACAACAAATGATTGAAGCCATGGCTGGTCACGGCAATGGAGACATTGCGCCTACATCTCAAGGCTACATGAGCCCTGTGGGGGCTGAACTGGAGGAGGAGGATGATGAAGGGCAGAGCGGAGCACAGTTTAGGTTGGATGAGATGGCCGGTGTTCCTAGTCATCGGACAAGAGAGGAGGAGCAGGACCAGCCAGAGGAGCTGGAGGGTTATGAGGAAGGCGAGACAGAGGACCCAGACACACCGTGGCAGTATGCAGTGGAGATGGAGGCAGGTAGACCCTCCGAGTCACTGGCGCAAATGGCACGATGCATGCTCATTTGCTTGCGTAGTAACCCCCGAATTGTCAAAATTCGTCAGCGGGATGACTTCTGGATCTCCACCTTATTAGACCCTCGCTACCGTCCCAGAATGGGGGCCTTTTTTACACCCACTGAGAGGGAGGACAAACTGACCTACTACAGAGAAATTCTACGTAGTCAGTTGGCCGATGCCTATCGGCTACATGGTCCATCCACTCGCAGGTCTGACTCGGGGGGGCCCTCTGCACTCACCTTCCACTGCTATGGCTGCTGGGGAGGGGTGGCAGGAGCAGTACCAGCTCAATCAGCAGCAGCCTGAGTCTACAGTCGCTGATGAGTAGCTTTTTTTACCTGCATAGTGAGGCAACTCATCAGCAGCAGGTAGACATGAAGCAGGACCTGAACCAGCAGGTAGTGGCATACCTTAACATGACCATGCCAACAACCATTGAAGATCTTCTGGACTTCTGGGCAGCCAAACTTGATTTATGGCCGCAACTAGCAGAGTTTGCTATGGAAAAGCTGTCCTGCCCAGCCAGTAGTGTGCCATCAGAGCAGGTGTTTAGTGCGGCCGGGGCCATATTCACCCCAAGGCGAACTTGTCTGTCCACTAAAAATGTGGAGGGACTGACGTTTGTCAAGATGAATCAGGGATGGATCAGCCAGGATTTCCAGCCACCAATGACAGATGCCTCAGAGTAGACCATGCTGCTACACCAACATTTCCCAATTACGGTTGGTTATGAAACCCTCTTGGGTTATCAATTAGGGTTATAAAACCCTCTTTGGTACTGCCATTGCCTGCTCCTGGCTCATCCTGTGTCTTTCAGGAACTACTTGCCTCAAAGATGCTTCTGGCCTTGGGCCTTTAATTTTTGGATGTTTAGCAGTAGCTAAATACATGCTTAATGCAAATTTCAACATTGATCTTTAAATGTAAGGGGTTGGTTATGAAACCCTCTTGGGTACTGCGAATGACTGTTCCTGACTCATTCTGTGTCTTTCAGGAACTACTTGCCTCCCTGATGCCTCAGGCCTTGGGCCTTCAATTTTTGGAAGTTTAGCAGTTGCTAATACATGCTTAATGCAAATTTCAACAATGATCTTTAAATTCTCGGCACTCTGCCAGGGCCTTCTCCTACCCCACCGGGGACGATCCGAGGGCCTCACTAAACCATCCAATCAGTAGGAGAGACATGCGGTGTGTACAAAGGGCAGGGACTTAATGAACCCGAGCTTATGACCCGCACTTAGTTGTGATTCTTCTTTCCTGGCAAATAATTGCAATCCCTGATCTCTATCGCGAACGGGGTTCAGTGTTTTTAAAAAATACAGAGTTTTTTCTGCTTATAGTTACGCATATTACTGCCCTCATCAGTGCATACCGCATAGGTACATACAAGTATTATGCCATTTAGTGCCTGTTAATCTGTCAAGTTGCTCCATACTGTCATAGTCCAAACAATAGTATTCACCCGCTGGTGTTTTACAAAAATTCAGAGTTTTTTCTGTGTATAGTTATGCATATTACTGCCCTCATCAGTGCATACCGCATAGGTACATGCAAGTATTGTACCATTTAGTTCCTGTTAAGCTGTCAAGGTGCTCCATACCGTCAAAGTCCAAACAATAGTATTCACCGGCTGGTGTTTTACAAAAATACAGAGTTTTTTCTGCATATAGTTACGCATCTTACTGCACTCATCAGTGCATACCGCATACGTACATCCAAGTAGTGTACCATTTTGTACCTGTTAATCTGTAAAAAGCCTACATACTGTGAAAGGACAGCCGTAAGTAATCACCTGCTGCTGTTCTAGACAAATACTGTTTAACCCCTTAAGGACCAAGGACGTACCAGTACGTCCTTGGTCCTGCTCTTCTGATATAACTGTGTAACCCCGCGTCATATCACGGCGGGCCCGGCATCATAGTGAAGCCAGACCCGCCTCTAATAGCCCGCAGCACCGATCGTGGAGCCGCGCGCTATTAACCCTTTAGCCGCGCGCTCAGAGCTGAGCCGCGCGGCTAGAAGTGAAAGTTCCCGGCTAGCTCAGTTGGGCTGTTCGGGATAGCCGCGGCTAATCGCGGCATCCCGAACAGCTGACAGGACAGCGGGAGGGCCCCTTCCTGCCTCCTCACTGTCCGATCGCCGAATGACTGCTCAGTGCCTGAGATCCAGGCATGAGCAGTCATGCGGCAGAATTGTTGATCACTGGTTGATCACTGGTTTCTTATGAGAAAAAAAAAGTGAAAAAAAAAAGTGAATAAAGATCATTTAACTCCTCCCCTATTAAAAGTTTGAATCACCCCCCTTTTCCAATAAAAAAAAAACACAGTGTAAATAAAAATAAACATATATGGTATCACCACGTGCGGAAATGTCCTATTTATAAAAATGTATCATTAATTAAACCGCTCGGTCAATGGCGTGCGCGCAAAAAAATTCCAAAGTACAAAATAGTGCATTTTTGGTCACGTTTTATATCATTTAAAAATGAATAATTGATCAATAAGTCCTATCAATGCAAAAATGGTACCGTTAAAAACTTCAAATCACGGCGCCAAAAATGAGCCCTCATACCGCCCCATACACGGAAAAATAAAAAAGTTATAGGGGTCAGAAGATGACAATTTTAAACGTATAAATTTTCCTGCATGTAGTTATGATTTTTTCCAGAAGTCCGACAAAATCAAACCTACATAAGTAGGGTATCATTTCAATCATATGGACCTACAGAATAAATATCAGGTGTCATTTTTACCGAAAAATGTACTACGTAGAATCGGAAGCCCCCAAAAATTACAAAACAGCGGTTTTTTTTTCAATTTTGTCGCACAATGATTTTTTTCCCATTTCACCGTAGATTTTTGGGCAAAATGACTGATGTCATTACAAAGTAGAATTGGTGGCGCAAAAAATAAGCCATCATATGGATTTTTAGGTGCAAAATTGAAAGAGTTATGATTTTTTAAAGGCAAGGAGCAAAAAACGAAAATGCAAAAACGGAAAAAACCCCGGTCCTTAAGGGGTTAAAGAGTAGTGTAGCGTATTGTAATACCCTCATAAATGCACTAAGTATGTCAGGCAGAGAAGTGCCAGGACGTGCACAGAGGAGTGGCAGAGGCCTAAATACTTCAGGCAGAGGTGGCAGCAGGAGTCTCAGCGAGAGGCCTGAGCTCCCATTTTCAGCCAGCGGTCGTGTCTCCACCAGCAACCCATCTGCCATCATCAATTGGTTAACACGCTCATCCACATCATCACAAGTGACATCTGACACCCCCAGTCAACAGTCGGTGGGTTCCTCAGACACAACCCTCAGTTGGCATGGCCCAGGAGCAGTCCCTGTCCTCTCATTGCCTTTGTCCTATCCTGTTCTCTCTCCTAAAGAAGTATCTTATGCTGTGGGTTCAGCTCCACTATTTACTGAGGACGATCAAATAGAGGACAGTCAGCAGCTACTGGACAGCCAAGAAAGGGAGGAGACATGCGCCGCTTGCTCCGCTAGGCGGCCAAGTAGTGATGCGAGAGTGACGTGGGAGGTGGTGTTGCAAGTGTTCAGGGTCCTGAAGCAAACACTGTTGGGGAACCTGAGGAGGACATCAGTGACGTGCACACACCTGTTGATGATGATGAAGCCGATCGCAATTAAGAGTCGGGTACAGAAGGGACTTCATCATCATAAGGAGAAGAGAGTTGCAGGTTGCCCTTGAGGCAGCAAGGCGGTAGCACGGTTGGCAGTCAGCGTGGTGGCAGGAGTGGAAATTCAGGAGCCAAACGTGCACGGGGGAGACCACCTGCTTCGCGGCAGCCTATCTTTCCGGGAGGTAGTGGAACAGAGGACAGAGACGGAGCCAGTAGAAGTCAATTAGTGCAGACTGCGGGTGGGAAAATCAGCTACTCGGCAGTGTGGAAGTTTTTCATAAGGCATCCGGAGGAGGTTCACGTAGCCACATGATAGATCTGTCGGCAGAAGGTGAAGCGTGGCCAGGGTCCCAATGTCGGCACCACGGCCCTGCGTCAACACATGCTTCGCCACCATAAAGCGGCCTGGGAAAACCGTGGCTCCAATGTAGTGGTCCTGCCTGCTGCATCACACAGTGGCCATCCGCTCCCTCCTTCATCCAGCCAAGGCTCCACCACCTCAGCCAAAGGGAGATGTGTGTCAAACCCTCCTTCTGTCCCTCCTGCTTCTCCCGCTTTCAGTCAGCCATTCCGCCAACAATCCATCGGCGAAGCCATGTCCAAGAGACAACAGTATGCGCCCACTCATCCAACGGCGCAGAAGTTGAATGTGCTCCTGTCCAAGTTGCTGGTGTTGCAGTCCCTCCCTTTTCAAGTGGTGGACTCTGCACCTTTCAGAGAATTGATGGCTTGTGCCGAGCCGAGGTGGAGAGTCCCAAGCCGTCATTTCTTTGCGAAGAAGGCAGTACCAGCCCTGCATAAGTTTGTACAAGAGAAAGTGGGCCAGTCCTTGAGCCTGTCGGTGTGTTCAAAAGTGCACGGCAGCGCCGACGTGTGGAGCTGTAACTACGGGCAGGGACAATACTTGTCTTTTACGGCCCACTGGGTAACTGTGGTTCCTGCAGAGCCACAACAGCAACTTGGACAGGTCACACCGCTTCCTCCTCCATGCTCTCACTCCCAGGCAGTTGGTCCTGTTACAGTGTGCGACGCTGCCTCCTCATCCTCGACCGTGTCCTCGCCCTCTACTGCACGTCCAAATCTCGGTGGCCCTTCATCGTACCATGTGTGTATGGCCTGGCGTTGTCAAGCTGTTCTTCACATGGTTTGCCTTGGCGAACGGAGTCACACAGGGGAGGAACTGCTAAAGTTCATTCGCAAAGAAATCCGAGTATGGCTTACTCCACGAAATCTGGAAATGGGAACCATGGTGACCGACAATGGGAAGAACATCGTGTCCGCGCTGTGTCAAGGAAGTGTGAAACATGCGCCCTGCATGGCACACGTGTTGAATCTGGTTGTCAAGCACTTCCTCAAGTCTGCACCCCATTTGCAAAACATCCTGAAAATGGCAAGGAAACTGTGCATGCACTTCAGCCACTCGTACACCGCCAAGCACACCTTCCTTGAGCTGCAGCTTCAGAACGGTATCCCACAACATGGTCTTATTTGTGACGTTGCCACACGTTGGAATTCCACCCTCCATATGTTGGACAGACTATACGAACAAAGAAAAGCCATCACTGATTTCTTGATGATCCAAGCAGATAGGAGTACTCCCCTGTGTAACTTCAATGTGAACCAGTGGCAGCTCATACGTGACACCTGCCGTTTGCTGAGGCCCTTTGAGGAAGCCACATTATTTGTGAGTCACCTGGATTACGCCATGAATGACGTAATTCCACTCCTACATTTCTTACAACAAATTATTGAAACCATGGCTGGTCACCGCAATGGAGACGTTGCGCCTACATCTCAAGGCTACATGAGCCCTGTGGGGGCAGAACTGGAGGAAAAGGATGATGAGGAGCACAGTTTAGGTTGGATGAGATGGCCGGTGTTTCTAGTCATTGGACAGGAGAGGAGCAGCAGGACCAGCCAGAGGAGGAGGGTTATGAGGAAGGCGAGACAGAGGACCCAGACACACCATGGCAGTATGCAGTGGAGATGGAGGCAGGTAGACCCTCCAAGTCACTGGCGCAAATGGCACGATGCATGCTCATTTGCTTGCGTAGTGACCCCTGAATTGTCAAAATTCGTCAGCGGGATGACTTCTGGATCTCCACCTTATTAGACCCTCGCTACTGTCCCAGAATGGGGGCCTTTTTTACACCCACTGAGAGGGAGGACAAAGTGACCTACTACAGAGAGATTCTACGTAGTCAGTTGGCCGATGCCTATCGGCCACATGGTCCATTCACTCGCAGGTCTGACTCGGGGGGCCCTCTGCACTCACCTTCCACTGCTATGGCTGCTGGGGAGGGGTGGCAGGAGCAGTACCAACTCAATCAGCAGCAGCCTGAGTCTACAGTCGCTGATGAGTAGCTTTCTTTACCTGCATAATGAAGCAACTCATCAGCAGAAGGTAGACATTGAGCAGGACCTGAACCAGCAGGTAGTGGCATACCTTGACATGACCATGCCAACAACCATTGAAGATCTTCTGGACTTCTGGGCAGCCAAACTTGATTTATGGCCGCAACTAGCAGAGTTTGCCCTGGAAAAGCTGTCCTGCCCGGCCAGTAGTGTGCCATCAGAGCAGGTGTTTAGTGTGGCCGGGGCCATAGTCACCCCAAGGCGAACTCGTCTGTCCACTAAAAATGTGGAGAGACTGACGTTTGTCAAGATGAATCAGGGATGGATCAGCCAGGATTTCCCGCCACTAATGCCAGATGCCTCAGAGTAGACCATGCTGCTACACCAACATTTCCCAATTATGGTTGGTTATGAAACCCTCTTAGGTTATCAATTAGGGTTATGAAACCCTCTTTGGTACTGCCATTGCCTGCTCCTGGCTCATCCTGTGTCTTTCAGGAACTATTTGCCTCACAGATGCTTCTGGCCTTGGGCCTTTAGTTTTTTGCATGCTTAATGCAAATGTCAACATTGATCTTTAAATGTAAGTGGTTATGTAACCCTCTTGGGTAGTGTGAATGCCTGCTCCTGACTCATTATGTGTCTTTCAGGAACTACTTGCCTCCCTGATGCCTCAGGCCTTGGGCCTTCAATTTTTGGATGTTTAGCAGTAGCTAAATACATGCTTAATGCAAATTTCATCATTGATCTTTAAATGTAAGGGGTTATGAAACCCTCTTGGGTACTGCGAATGCCTGCTCCTAACTCATCCTGTGTCTTTCAGGAACTACTTGCCTCCCTGATGCCTCAGGCCTTGGGCCTTCAATTTTTGTATGTTTAGCAGTAGCTAAATACATGCTTAATGCAAATTTCAACATTGATCTTTAAATGTAAGGGGTTATGAAACCCTCTTGGGTACTGCGAATGCCTGCTCCTTACTCATCCTGTGTCTTTCAGGAACTACTTGCCTCACCGACGCTTCTGGCCTTGGGCCTTTAATTTTTGGATGTTTAGCAGTAGCTAAATACATGCTTAATGCAAATTTCAACATTGATCTTTAAATGTAAGGGGTTGGTTATGAAACCCTCTTGGGTACTGCGAATGACTGCTCCTGACTCATTCTGTGTCTTTCAGGAACTACTTGCCTCCCTGATGCCTCAGGCCTTGGGCCTTCAATTTTTGGATGTTTAGCAGTAGCTAAATACATTCTTAATGCAAATTTCAACATTGATCTTTAAATGTAATGGATTATGAAACCCTCTTGGGTACTGCGAATGCCTTCTCCTGATTCATCCTGTGTCTTTCAGGAACTACTTGCCTCACTGACACTTCTGACCTTGGGCCTTTAATTTTTGGAAGTTTAGCAGTAGCTAATACATGCTTAATGCAAATTTCAACAATGATCTTTAAATTCTCGGCGTTCTGCCATGGCCTTCTCCTACCCCGCTGGGGACGATCTGAGGACCTCACTAAACCATCCAATCGGTGGTAGAGACATGCGGTGTGTACAAAGGGCAGGGACTTAATGAACCCGAGCTTATGACCCGCACTTAGTTGTGATTCTTCTTTCCCGGCAAATAATTGCAATCCCTGATCCCTATCGCAAACGGGGTTCAGCAGGTTACCAGCACCTGTCGGTGAAAGATAGACACACTCTGGTCCGTTCAGTGTAGTGCGCGTGCAGCCCGGACATCTGAGGGCATAACACACCTGTTATTGCTCGATCTCGCGATTGATCGTGCAGTGTAAGGGGTTATTAAAGCCTCTTGGGTACTGCTGATGCCTACTCCTGACTGCTCCTGTGTCTTTCAGGAACTACTTGACTTAATGATGCTTCTGGGCTTGGGCCTTTAATTTTAGGATTTTTGAAATACATACATACATGCTTAATTTAAATTTCAACATTTATGGTGCAATGTATGGGGTTATTAAACACTCTTGGGTAGTGTTTTTTTCAAATTTTCTGATAATTATCACTGTAATAAACTTGAATTTTCCAGAATAATAACCATTACACTATTGAACGCTTGTTGCGTGTGATTTTTTAAGTAAAATTTTCCCCAAAAATACGGAGAGGGATGAACTCTGCTTCTTTATTTCATAAACATTTTTTTTTATAGAAGAATGTCTTTTGGTGGTCCACCATCCTGCATTATAGAGTCTTCTGGACTCTTGGATATGCGCTTGTTCTTAAACAAAGGTACAAAAACCAAAAATGGCCGGTCAGGGCTATGGAGACGTTGCGCCTACATCTTACGGCCACATGAGCCCTGTGGGTGCTTGTGAGATTAGGTCCTTTGTACCCACACGGTGGGGTCCGGGACACAAATTTTCAAATAAAAAAATCACACATTTCAATGGTCTCTTCATGCTGCAGCCAACTCCAGGCTGCGTCATTCTGGTAATATATAGAGAGCACTCGCTGTTCTAAATTTTCATTAACATTTTTCGTCAAAAATGTTTGTCTTTTTTATTAGGGATTGTGAAGCTTTGGTGCGTACTCATGCATCAGCCAACTCCAGCCTGTGTCATTCAGGCAATATATGGTTTACTGATGGCGCTGGTGGGCCTGGGTCTGGGAATTTCAAATTTTCTCATAGGTAGCACCCGCTATCCAAAAGTCTTCTTCAGAAATTTCTACCATTGTTGTGTTTTTTGGGGGGATTGTGAAGCCCTAGTTGCATCAGCCAACTGCAGGCTGTGTCATTCAGGCAATATATAGGTAGCACCCGCTGTCCTAAATATTGTTTTTTTTTTTAAATGTTTTTTTTTTCTGTAGCTTCCTGCTACACTCTGTCAGCCCGTTGGTCCTGTGACAGTGTGCTACTCCGCCTCCACATCCTCCATGTGTCTTAAGCCTCCACTGCCCGGAAAAGTCTCAGTGGCCCTTCAGGATACCATGTGTGCAGGTCACGGCGGTGTCACGCTGTTCTTCACATGGTTTGCCTTGGCGAGAAATCTTGGAAACAATGGCCGGTCAGGGCAATGGAGATGTTGCGCCTTCATCTTGCGGCCACATGAGCCCTGTGGGGGCTTGTTGGATTTGGTCCTTCGTACCCACGCGCTGGGGTCCGGGACACGCAAAGGTTGTTTTAATTTTCAAAAAAAAAAATGATGGTGCTGCTGGGCCTGGGTCTGGGAATTTCAAATTTTCTCATAGGTAGCGCACCCGCTATCCAAAATCTTTTTCAAAAATTTATAAAATTGTTGTGTTTTTTTGGGGGGGATTGTGAAGCCCTTCTGTGTACTCGTGCATCAGCCAACTCCAGGCTGTGTCATTCAGGCAATATATATGCTTTACTGATGTTGCTGTTGGGGCTTGTTGGATTTGGTCCTTCGTACCCACACGATGGGGTCCGGGACACTCAAAGTTTGTTTTAATTTTCAAATAAAAAAATTATGGCGCTGCTGGGCCTGGGTCTGGTAATTTCAAATTTTCTCAGAGGTAGCACCCACTATCCAAAATCTTTAAAAAAAAATGTCTAAAATTGTGTTGTTTTTTGGGGGGGATTGTGAAGCCCTGGTGTGTACTCGTGCATCAACCAACGCCAGACTGTGTCATTCAGGCAATATATGGGTTACTGATGCCGCTGTGGGGCCTGGGTCTGGGAATTAAAAATGTTCTCATAGGTAGCACCCGCTATCCAAAATCTTCGGTTTAAATTTCTTAATTCATCTTTTAATCTTAGGGATTGTGAAGGCCTAGTGCCTACTCATGATGCTGGAAACTCTGGGCTGTGCCATTCATCCACTATATAGTCTCCTCATGCTGCCAACACCTCCATGCTGTGTCATTCAGCCACTATATGGTCTCCTAATGCTGCCAACATGTCCATGCTGTGTCATTAAGCCACTATATGGTGTCCTCCTGCTGCCAACGCCTCCAGGCTGTGCCATTCAGCCACTATATGGTCTCCTCATGCTGCCAACACCTCCACGCTGTGTCATTCAGCCACTGTATGGTGCCCTCATGCTTCAGCCTCATCCAAGCTGTGTCATTCAGCCACTATATGGTGTCCTCATGCTGCCAACACCTCCACGCTGTGCCATTCAGCCGCTATATGGTCTCCTCATGTTACCAACACCTCCACGCTATGTCATTCAGTCACTATATGGTCTCCTGACACTGATGCCACCTCCAGGCTCTGTCATTGTGCTGCTGTGCGGCAGTGATTATAAAAGCGATGCCGGTAATCTGCATGTTATTCTGAATAACAATATTATTTCACTACCCCAGCACACTCCATATGCGTTTTAGAACACAGCAAAGTGTTCTATACCCCTATAGAGGCTGTATGTAGGCTAGAAATAGCCTTTTTTAAATATAAATTCGCCATGAAAAAATTTGGATCGAAACTAACTTTTTCGGAAAATTCGGCGAATCGGCCGAATCGAATTTATGAAAAGTTCGCTCCTCTCTAATTATAACCATCCAGGAGTAACTTATCTAGTTTCATTTTTATGTTCCCCACTGGATCACTGGTTATCCGTCTATATATAGATGTATCTTCAAGCATATCAGTCACCAGCTTCCTATATAGAAGCCTATCAAGGTCTACAACAGCCCCGCCTTTGTCCGCTTCCCGTGTAATGATTTCCTTATTCTCCTCCAATTTTCTCAGGGCAGATTTCTCATTTTTAAATTGTCGGCAGCAGTTGGAGCATGCTCTGTTTCTAGATTTTTTAGATCTCTTTCCATCCTACTTTGAAAAATATCCATCAATCCAGTACGGGAATTAATAGGGTAAAAACCCTGATTTGAAGTAGAGAATAAATTCTTTGTGTCTCTGATTTTAGTTTCCGGGGTCGAGGACTGTCCCATACATAGAAGATCAATCAGATCCAGCATAGTTCTTTGTTCATGAAAAGTGACATGTAGTGGTAATTTGCTGGCACCTTGGGTGTTGAGACAATTGCAGATTTTTTCAGATGTTGTATCAGGTTGTGAAGGTGTAACTGAGGCTAGAGGTGCACCGAAATGGAAATTTCAGAACCGAAACGAAACCGAAATAAATAAAAAAATGTCTGGCCAAAACCGATACCGAAACCGAAAAAATGTCTGGCCAAAACCGAAACCGAAAATGACTTCTCCCCGTCTTCTGGTAAAATGCAGCGCTCCGCTCATTACATTAGATTCCCCCACATTAGATTGCCAGCTCCCCCACATTAGGTCAGGAGTTCCCCCACATTGATCGGCAGCTCCCCCACAATAGTAGGCAGCTCCCCCACAATAGTAGGCAGCTTCCCAACAATAGTAGGCAGCTCCCCCACAATAGTAGGCAGCTCCCCCACAATAGTAGGCAGCTCCCCCACATTAATAGGCAGCTCCCAAACAATAGTAGGCAGCTCCCCCACAATAGTAGCAGTTCCCCCACAATAGTGGGCAGCTCCCCCACATTAGGTCAGCATTTCCCCCACAATAGTAGGCAGGTTCCCCACAATAGTAGGCAGTTCCCCCACAAAATTAGGCAGCTCCCCCCAACAATATTAGGCAGCTCCCCCCACATTTGTAGGCAGCTCCCCCCCCACATTAGGTCAGCAGTTCCCCCACAATAGTAGGCAGCTTCCCCCACCCCACAGACATACAGCTTCCAGCCATATACAGTGTGTGGCTGGAGGCTGTATGTCTGTACTGCTGCCCCCACAGTGATCCGGTCACTGCTCCTCCGGCCCGTGGTCACATCTACTGCTATGGCTTATGGACCATAGCAGTAGGTGCCGGGACCGGAGGAGCGGTGACCAGAACACTGAAGAAGATGACGCGCCACCGGTCACTTACCAGGCCCCGGCCAGCGCGCGTTCTCCTGCGACGATCCTGCGGTCGTCCTGCGTCTCTATGGTTGTACGCATGGGACGTCCCGTGCCGTGCGTACAACCATAGAGGCGGAGAAGCGAATGGTGACTGACCGGCGGAAATCGTTATGTCCCGAAAAGATTTTTTGGGACACAAGGATGTCCGGGATAGGAATACTTCTTTTTATGTGCCCGGGCCGGCTCCCGTGTGTGGCTGCAGGCGGGGGCCGACCAGAGCATATAAAAACTAATACTGTATACTAAAAACCAGGGGGCCTCCAGCTGTTGTGAAACTACAACTCCCAGCATGCCCGGACAGCCTTTGCCGGTCCGGGCATGCTGGGAGTTGTAGTTTCACAACAGCTGGAGGCCCCCTGGTTTTAGTATACAGTATATTAGTTTTTATATGCTCTGGCCGGCCCCCGCCTGCAGCCACACAAGGGAGCCAGCCCGTGCACATAAAAAGAAGTATTCCTATCCCGGAAAGCGTGCCCCCCCAGATGTGCGCCCGGTGCGGCCGGCCCCCCTGCACCCCCCACGCTACGCCTTTGGCACTGGCAGTGTTTGTAACTTGTGCTATGGGCGGGCAGGGGAGGTGGGTCATCATCGGCAAATTTTTGGTTGTTTCAGCATTTCCCCAAAATAGCTATTTTTGGCCGATATGTATCGGCCGCCGATATATCGGTGAATCCCTACCTCCGGCTATAGAAAATGGTTTTTTTTTTTTACAGTAATAGCTCTAATAAAATGATTGACATCTTGTAATGTTCCATAAAGATCAAAGGATTGGGTCGGGACAAAATTAAGTCCTTTTGAAAGGACATTGATTTGATGTAATGTTAAGATCGTGGCAGAGAGATTTATAACAGACAAATTATTACTTGGTCATTGTTTTGTTCATTTTTTAGAGTAATGTTTTATTACTGGTTATCTCCGTTTGTTTTGCCTCGTATATCTTTCCGTTATGCTTTTTATGTTTATGCCCTGCTCTATGTCCTGGGCGTTGTCTCTTGCATTGATATTTGTTGAATTGGTTTTCTTCTTGTCTCTTTTGCAAACTTAATGTTGTGCTGCGGAATGGCCATTCCCATTTTTTGAAAAAGGTATAGCTTTTGAATTACTACCACATCCTTGTGGGTAGGTTTCATCATTTGAAACATCTGTTCCATCCATTAAATAATCTGTGGCTTCCAGATCCGAGGAGCTGGAAGTAACAATTTTTTTAGTTGATTGGTCCTCCACTCCAGCACTGTTTCCATTATGCGTTTTTTTAAGGATTGGTTTTGGTTGTTTATTTCTGGGATTTCTTCTCCATGTATACACTGAATTTGTTGCATACTCTTTTAGATTCCTATTGAATTTGTTTTTTTCATAGTGGTAATAGATTCCTCCAGGTCCATAAGATGCTCATCCATTTTATTTTGTAAACCTTCCAGATCAGGTGTACCTTTATATTTTACCAAGCTGGCATTTATTATTTTTATATTATTTTCAATGTCCAATAATTTTTTGTTTTCTCTATCCACAAGTGCTCGCATTAATTTGAAGGAACATTCTGAAAGAGCATCATTCCAGATTTCCATAAAATCCTCATCAAAGAGGACAGTTGATCGTTTCCTTATACGAAGACCCCTTGGGATCATTAGTTTATCCAAATATTGTTTTCAGGTTGCGGCATCCCACCATAATCTTAATTGTTACGATTTCAACCGCTCTAGATCCCAAAAGGATTTTTTAAGATCAAAATTTACCGTATTTTTCGCCCTATAGGACGCACCGGCATATAAGACGCACCCAATTTTAAAGGTGCCAAATCTAGAAAAAAAAGATTCTGAACCCAACAGTGGTCTTCAACCTGCGGACCTCCAGATGTTGCAAAACTACAACTCCCAGCATGCCCAATGCTGGGAGTTGTAGTTTTGCAACATCTGGAGGTCCGCAGGTTGAAGACCACTGGTAAGAGGTAATACTCATGTGTCCCCGCAGCTCCGGACCTGTCACCGCTGCCCTGGATGTCGCTCCATCGCTGTCGCCGCGTCCCTGTGGTGTCCCCGACACTCCGGACGTCTTCTTCCCTGGGATCCTTGCTCTGTCCCTGCCGCTCCTATTGGATGACGGGAATGCCTGTGCGACGACGTGATGACGTCGAAAGAGAGCGCCGGCCATGCAGGGGATCCCGGCACGGAGCAGACACCAAGGAGGCAGGTAAGGTCCCTCCCGGTGTCCTGTAAGCTGTTCGGGACACTGCGATTTCTCTGCGGTGGTCCCAAACAGCCCGACTGAGCAGCAGGGTTAGTGTCATTTACGCTTCAGACGCGACGGTCAGCTTTGATCGCCGCATCTGAGGGGTTAATACAGGGCATCACCGCAATCGGTGATGTCCTGTATTAGCCGCGGGGACCGACCCGATAGGTGTGTGTATTCGCCATATAAGACGCACCAACTTTTCCCCCCAAAAAATTGGGGAAGAAAAAGTGCGCCTTATACGGCGAAAAATATGGTACATCTGTATTGTCGAGACCTGAGAACATGTTATTCATTCGGGTAATACATTCCTCATTATTCAAACTGCTTGCAAGGTCAAGATTCTAACCCTCCGCCATAGTGTTTTTAGTAAAATGTTATTTTTTGATGATGTATGTAGAGAAATAGTATTTTATATAAATCTTAATTGACAAGCTTTTTGGATACTAAGATTAGACTCTCGCTACCCGCAAGGGTTAAACTCCCGCAATGACCTCTCGTACTTCTACTAAATATTTATGTTTGTTGCAAAATTGCTAATTTTTCAGACTTACTGTACAGGATATATTGTAAACACTTAGTATTCATTGATTTTTTTGGTCTTTTCTCCTTTATATATTTTTTGTTTTCAAAATCTTTTTTTGGTAAACTTTCATGTTTTATTTTTTACCCTGCTCTAATGGGTTAATATCCAAGAAATAATTGCTACTCCTCCCAGGAAGTGATGGCAGACGCCGACTACCAAATGCGGAGTGGGTTGTTCTGAACCATGTGTTCTTTTTGCATGAAGTATATGAGGTCAAACATAACACTCTCTTTTTGCCATGACTAAGGACTGATTAGTCCGAAACGTGTCAGCGCAGATTTTTTTTTTAATCCGCACTGGGTGTTTTTTCGTTTGCATTTTAAAAATGGACTAATAAATTTTGGCCTTCATCTGTCCCACCTAGGGTACTGCTTTTCAAGTCCCATTTGTTATTGTGTTGCAGTAGGATGATCAGGAAAACACATGGAGTCAGTAGGCAGCTGAAGCTCAAGTGATAACTTCTTATTGCTATATAAAAAATACCCTAGCTCCTTGTCTGGTGATCGGCTTTATAGGGTTAAAACTTAAGAGCTTAATTGATTTATTTCTAACTAATCTGTCTCTGTTTGGTTGTACCCAAGGGGGCTTTAACCCATTTGTTATTATGCTGCCTATGGACTCCAGGAAAAAAAGTTATGTTTTTCATTTATAAAAGCTGTTGCCCCTCTGAAGAATAGCAGCAGTAGAAATACTGAGCAATCTTTTGCACTGTTCTCTAAGATGTCCACAGCCAGCTCTGAGAATCATCTTATACAGCTTCTTTGTATATTTCAGTGTGCAAAGAGAATAAAAACTCTTCACAAGATGCGTGGCAGCATCAATTTTGACAGCAAATTTTGATTTAGTTTTAGTCATAGTCTTGACTAAAACAACAGTTAGTTTCTGTCATATGTTAGTCATCTGAACTGATTTCGTTTCAATCTAGTCATAAGACTGTCATACTTAGTTGAAATAACAGGTTTAGGCTCAAGTATAAGCCGACCCGAATATAAGCCGATGCCCCTAATTTCACCCCAAAATCCGAGGGAAAGTTATTGACTCGAGTATAAGAGTTTCTGTCATATGTTAGTCATCTGAACTGATTTCGTTTCAATCTAGTCATAAGACTGTCATACTTAGTTGAAATAACAGGTTTAGGCTCAAGTATAAGCCGACCCGAATATAAGCCGATGCCCCTAATTTCACCCCAAAATCCGAGGGAAAGTTATTGACTCGAGTATAAGCCTAGGGTGGGAAATACACCATCCCCCCTGTCATCATCCAGACCCCCGTCATTAACACCCTCATCATCATCACCCTTTCATAATCCCCCCTTCATCATCACCGCCTGTCATCATCCCCCCTTCATCATCACCGCCTGTCATCATCCCCTTGTCATCATCCCGCACCCCCCCTTCAGCATCTCCTTGTCATCATCACCACATGTCATCAGTCCCCCCCACCTTCATCATCACCGCTTGTCAATGTCTGATACAGTGGTCTTCAACCTGCGGACCTCCAGATGTTTCAAAACTACAACTCCCAGCAAGCCCGGGCAGCCATCTGCTGTCTGGGCTTGCTGGGAGTTGTAGTTTTGAAACCTCTGGAGGTCCGCAGGTTGAAGACAGCTGCGGCCTTCAACATTATCCAGCCCCCCCTCTCATCCCCTTTAGTTTTGTACTCACCTCCGCTCGGCGGGACGTTAGGGTGCGCTGGTCCGGTGCTGCAGGACTGTCTGGTGGGGAGGTCGTCCGGTGGGATAGTGGTTCCGGGCTGCCATCTTCACCTGGGGGCCTCTTCTCCGCGCTTCGGGCCCGGAATAGAGGTGTTGCCTTGACGACGACGCAGAGGGACGTTGGTAATGAACGTCCCTCTGTGTCGTCGTCAAGGCAACGTGACTATTCCGGGGCCAGGCCCGAAGCACGGAGAACAAGCCCCCCGGTGAAGATGGCAGCCCGGAACCACTATCCCACCAGACGACCTCCCCACCGGACAGTCTAGCAGCACCGGACCAGCGCACCCTAACGTCCCGCCGAGCGGAGGTGAGTACAAAACTAAAGGGGGTGAGAGGGGGGGGGGGCTGGATGATGTTGAAGGCCGCAGTGGTCTTCAACCTGGGGACCTCCAGAGGTTTCAAAACTACAACTCCCATCAAGCCCGGACAGCCGATGGCTGCCCGGGCTTGCTGGGAGTTGTAGTTTTGAAACATCTGGAGGTCCGCAGGTTGAAGACCACTGAGGGCGGAGAGTTCACTCGAGTATAAGCCGAGGGGGGTGTTTTCAGCACGTGCTTATACTCGAGTATATACGGTAGTTAAGGTGTAATGCAAATTCTAGAGACATTTTTAAAGCAAACTACTCCTGATGTAAATAGCTATTAAACAGTTATTACTTATGGTATTAAAGAGGTTATCCAGGTTTTATTAACTTTCATTATTGTCTCTGTGATGCCAAAGTATGTCTTAAGTGCTTTACTTGCCATACATGTGTGGGGTGAGTATTTTTGGATTTCATGGTTCCCCCAGGTTCATCATGTCTGGATGACTGTTGTCTGAAGCCTTTCCGTTCGGCTTGAGACAACAGCTGATCACAGGGGACTTGGCTTCTTCTTGTCTTTCCTGACAAGCCAGACTCCTGATAATGTGTGCGGTCCAGCTGTACCTGCTGCCGCCCCTATTATCAGCTGTTGTCCCAAGCCAAACAGGATACTGAGAGATCGGAGGAATGCTGAACCTGGGGGGACCATGAAATCACAAAAAAGGGGTTGATCCACCTCACACATGTGGCATCACAGTGAAAAGTTAGACTGTTGAGACCCAATTAGCTCCTAGCAGGCTATAACTACCCCTCCCCCTTACTACAATAAATAATTAAATAATAACTGACACAACAACAATTCAACTTTTTTTATGGGTGGGGATCGTCCACAGCTTTATTTATAAAATTACTTATATAAATAACAATTTAACTGTAACAAAGACACCGATTGGCTACTTGCCAACCCGAGAGGTGCTGCCACACTGTCCTGTGTGGAGGTCTACCCCGGGTTGACCCCGCTTTCACCGTCTTCTTACCGCCAAGCTGTGACTTACAATAAACAGAGATACAAAAAGGGAGGGAGGGAGGGCAAAACTCCGGGTCCTGGGCAGATTGAGGGGGGAAGGGAGGCACCACAGCTATAAATACCCAGGGGAGGGCCCCTGAAAGCCCGGGAAACTATTAAACCCCTAATTGGTGCACTCCTTCCCCCCCACCCATGGGACATACCACTATAGTTACCAACAAGTTTTTACAGCTGGGGGAGGGGGCTAAAAACCTTGCCTGTATATTTCTTAACCCCTTAACTGCTCACCAGTCAGGGGGAAAGCTAGTTATGCACAGCTTGCCCCTCCAGACTGTTGAGACCCAATTAGCTCCTAGCAGGCTATAACTACCCCTCCCCCTTACTACAATAAATAATTAAATAATAACTGACACAACAACAATTCAACTTTTTTATGGGTGGGGATCGGCCACAGCTTTATTTATAAAATTACTTATATAAATAACAATTTAACTGTAACAAAGACACCGATTGGCTTCTTGCCAACCCGAGAGGTGCTGCCACACTGTCCTGTGTGGAGGTCTACCCCGGGTTGACCCCGCTTTCACCGTCTTCTTACCGCCAAGCTGTGACTTACAATAAACAGAGATACAAAAAGGGAGGGAGGGAGGGCAAAACTCCGGGTCCTGGGCAGATTGAGGGGGGAAGGGAGGCACCACAGCTATAAATACTCAGGGGAGGGCCCCTGAAAGCCCGGGAAACTATTAAATCCCTAATTGGTGCACTCCTTCCCCCCCACCCATGGGACATACCACTATAGTTACCAACAAGTTTTTACAGGTGGGGGAGGGGGCTAAAAACCTTGCCTGTATATTTCTTAACCCCTTAACTGCTCACCAGTCAGGGGGAAAGCTAGTTATGCACAGCTTGCCCCTCCAGACTGTTGAGACCCAATTAGCTCCTAGCAGGCTATAACTACCCCTCCCCCTTACTACAATAAATAATTAAATAATAACTGACACAACAACAATTCAACTTTTTTATGGGTGGGGATCGTCCACAGCTTTATTTATAAAATTACTTATATAAATAACAATTTAACTGTAACAAAGACACCGATTGGCTTCTTGCCAACCCGAGAGGTGCTGCCACACTGTCCTGTGTGGAGGTCTACCCCGGGTTGACCCCGCTTTCACCGTCTTCTTACCGCCACGGAGGAGACCAGTTAGCCCTACACTGGGCTCCAACCCCCACCCAAGAGATACTGGATAGCCAACACCAGGGGCCACCTCAGCCCCCCCGGACACACCCAACACATTTCCTCTCCAGGAAATCCGCTCAACACATTTCCTCTCCAGGAAATCCGCCCAACACATTTCCTCTCCAGGAAAACCGAGGTACCTGCCGCCAGGGCCCATTACTTATATGAATTTGTATTCATTCATTTTATTTATTAATCTTTTTTTTTTTTTTTTCTAACTTGTGCGAACACATCTCTCAGACTCGCCCATACACTGAAGAGAGCCACAGCACTCGCACCACCTTGCGGAAAAACGCTCGCAAAACATAACACATATGGGAAACATCAAACTGGGCGAAAATAGCAGAGCAACAAGAAGATCGCCAGCGCCCCCCGCGCTGTGCTACCCTCTCCGGAAACCAAGCCATCTCCGCCGGCCCAGATACAAAAGAGGGCGAATCTCAAACTCACAACACCACATCCTATCAAAGAAAAGCAAAACCCAAAACAGACAAAAAACTCGAAACTGAATAATCGGGGGCGGGGAGCAAAAAAGAAAAAAGGGGGGGGGCGCCCCACAGCCGCCCCATCAAGCAATAGGAGGACAACCCGAAAAAACAGTAATTCGCTATCACCCATGCAGCACAAGCTGCGCTACCTGGATCGCCGAAGCAGTCTCGGACAAAAAAGGGGGCCTTTAATTTTTTTTATTTATTTATTTTACTGTTTCGCGAATTGCACAAAATAGGCACCCAAAAAACAGAAACCCCAGTCCCAGATGAGAAGAAAGGAAGTGCCCCATCCACGAAGCTCCGAAAAAGCCAGTGCAAACCTCGGATGAGCAAAAGGACGCAAAAGCGACAACCAAAAATCCGACCCGCAGCTGCCACCAAGTGACCCAAAACTGATAGGAAAAACCGGTCGCCGACAGCAAGGCCACCCACTCGCGGTCCCAGACCCTAGGTACACACCAACATCCCACCAACCTCAAAGTAGAAAAGAAAAAATTACCCCCCGCCATGCGCCAACCGCACCCCACTGGGTCGCAGCACAGTGGGAAAGCCACCCACCTGTTTTTTCCTTTTTTTTTTTTTTTTTTTAGAATAGAAGGTGATTCACATGAACAGGTGAAGATACCCGGCGTCATGTACTAAGAATGTTATTTGGATGCACAGAGAACACAGCCCAAATCTCGAACCTCCTTGGAGAGGTGACACCGCAGTTAACTGACGTCATCACATCCTATGAAAACGAAATAGGAATAAACATCAGAGCCTGTAAGGTTACTACAAAGGGCATTCCAGGTACGAAAAACAAATCCCCTATCCACAGACACATTTGAAACCTCCGGGACCCACCTCCACTGTAGACATCCCGGTCTCCACACCACCAACCACTCGCAAACGCCTTACCGTGAGTGTGACCAAGCCGCAGGAGCCACCAAAGCGGACCAAGAAATACACACCACACTCCACGATGCAAACCTTCCGACTCCGCCCGAGGGAGCAACCTCCGGAACCACTGCCAGAGAAAAACGGGACAAAGCGTCAACACCCAATACCAACCCCAGGGAGCACAGCCCCAAAATAAATCGTAACTCCAAACAGCGAAGCACTAGTCGCAACAAGCAGAACACAGGAAGAAATCCGCAAGAGTAATATCAGTGACAACTCCCCGAATGTCAGACCGACAACACGCCACGATCACTCAAAGCACCCCAGAAAAGAAGAAAAGTAACACCAAATTAGAGCGCTACCAAGCGCAGGGGCCAAGCCAACCCACATAGTATCGTTACAAGTCCAGAACATGAGCTGCCGAAGCACCCAAAGTCCCACAACCAATACCAAGGCAAAAGCGCAAACAAAACCCAAGCATGGCAGAAACCCACTGACTACCAAGACAAAGGGCTAAACCACCCAGCAGCACCACTGGGAAACCAAACCACACCAACAACCAACCAAACCAGCCACATCCGGAAACAGAGCGAGCTTCCCGTGAGCTGCAACGGGGGACAGAAAGCAGGCCTGTCCACTGCACGACACATGAAAAAACCCCAACCAGCCGAAACGTCAGCCCTTAGCGCACCCGGGGCACATATGCGGGGGCACAGATACCACAAACTCCGCCCGGAACCATATTCCACGTGGAACAATCAGGAAACCAGCAAGGACCGTAACCGGGGCACCTAGCGAGCCCCGAAGAAACCAAAACAGAGAAAACGCAATCACACCCTGACCACAGGAAAGCAGCAGACCAACGCCAACGCGGCATGCGGAACCCATGCTAATCTACTCAGTATTGTTCCAATTTTAACATATGTGCTGCCGAAGCGAGCACCAACTATGGAACGCTTCACAATTTGCGTGTCAGCCTTGCAACAACAAACCACACCCCCACAAGCGCAGAGAACAGGAGAATCACCCTCCGGAATACAACCACGAACAGAAGAACTCACAAGGCAAGGCAAACAGAGACTCAAGCGAACCTACCCCCGGAGACTCAAGCGAAACCTACCCACCGACCACATCAGCTAAAGCACCCAAAACGACATACAGAAGTCCCATGCCTACCAGAGATTGGGAAAATACGGAGAGATAAACCAAACAAAGGGGGAGAAAACCAAAAGAAACAAAACCGTAACTGGGTGGCACCCACCGAATCAGGATAAGGAACAAGCCTCAAGAGCCAAGTCTGCCAAACCCCGGCCACCCAGAGCATAAGGCCAAAAGAGCACTCACCCAAGCGCGCACCGCAGAAAACGATACCCTACCAAAGCACCCTGCCAAGAAGAGACGTACCCAACTCCCAACCAGAGACCAAACTCAACATACACACAGAAACAAAAGGATGAACACTGCACAGAACTCAGCCATAAGCAAACTAACCGGGGAAGGCGCCAAGCCCCGCATCAGAACACTCACCAATTCCAGAAGATGGAGAAGCCAACAGCTGGAAGAACCACTTCACCACCGCCGCAGGCGTGGGGGACATTGGAGAGGCAGGAGGAAGAAGGACAGCAGCGGCAGCAGGGGGGGGGTTTGGGAACATGGGGCGGAGAGGTGATAGGGGGGTGCAGACGCAGTGGGGTGGGGTAAGGGGAGAGGTGCCAGCGTGGGCGGGGTGAGAAGCTGGGTAAATGAGAGGGGACGATATGAAAGCTCAAATAGTTTGCGCCGTAATACAAAGTATCCCGCAGTACCCTTGCCATTTTCTCTGGTTTTTTTTTTTTTGTGTGTGAACGCCGTTTATTAATACATACGGTAGAAAAATTGATCGAATATGCTAAACAGAAATGTCATATGTGTATTAAATTACCAATATTATTTATTATGTATTTCACATGTATAGTGAAATTTTATATTTATTTATTTCTTTTAATTAAAAATGATTTTATTTGATTTATTCATTTATTCACATTCGCGTGCACGCCATAGACGGAACACTTCAAACGACAACATATTGCTATAACCCAGACATGCACGCATGCGGAGATACCACATACGTGCATGTCTGCAACACACAGAATTTTTTTTTTTTAGTTATACATATATACATACATACACATATACACACTGTTATTTCTTTTTTTTATTGATTTAAAAAAATTATTGATTTATTTTTATTTTTTTATTTATTCATATATATATATATATATATATATATATATATATATATATATATTTATTTTTTTTTTTTTTTTTTTTTTGGGATGGGGAAAAGGGGGCAAACCAAACTTATATTATTGAAGGGTTAAATGACCTTTATCGACTTAACTTTTTTATTTTTTTTTGCAATGTTATAGCTCCATAGGAGCCATAACCCTGCACACACTGCTCCTAACACTGATCACTTGCCATGTATTAACGATTGATTGCTCAAGCCTGAATTTCAGGCTTTGAGCAATCAATCAACGAGCGGACGCGCAGGAGGCAGGTAAGTGACCCTCCTGCTGCATCCCAGCTGATCGGGACATCGCGATTAGATCGCGATTGTCCCGATCAGCCCGACTGAGCAGCCGGGATGCTCGAAATCACACCTTCAGACGCGGTGATGAACTTAGATCACCGCGTCTAAAGATGTAATGCCGGACATCTGCCCGATCGGCGATGTCCGGCATAGCATGGGTCCTGGTTGCTAAGAGCAACCGGGACCCACGGATACAATGCGCTCACCTTGTGAGCGCGCATTATATCTGAAGGAGCGCAAATGGACATTAATAAGCGTCCATTTGCGCATAAGAAGTTAAAACAGCAGCAGCCCCCCAGGGGCCGCTGCCTCCAGAGCCAGAGGGGAACAGGGGGGGGGGGGGGGAAGGAGGGGACCGCAAAGAGGAAAAAGAAACGGAGGGGACAAGGAGGGGGACGGGGGGGGGGGGACAGGGAAAACAGCAGAGCATGCTCATAAGGAGCACGCCCTGATGGAAGCATACAGGCACAGGCAGGGGAGAGGGCTTTGGCCACGGGCAGGGAAGAGGGCAAAAGGAACGGGCGGGACAGGGCTCACAGGGGCTATAGTGGTTAGGAGAGCAGGACTGTGAGAGGTCCGCCAGCCTCCCGAACCCGCCTCGGGTGCAACAGGAGGGGAGGCCAGCTCAGCCATAAGGGAGCATGCCAGCCCTCACCCTCCTGCTCCATCCAGGCCACAAATAAAAGGAAGACACATACCAGCCAGCAGTCAAAACCCCGGGTCCTGAGCAGATTGAGGGGGGAAGGGAGGCACCACAGCTATAAATACCCAGGGGAGGGCCCCTGAAAGCTATTAAACCCCTAATTGGTGCACTCCTTCCCCCCCACCCATGGGACATACCACTATAGTTAACAACAAGTTTTTACAGGCGGGGGAGGGGGCTAAAAACCTTGCCTGTATATTTCTTAACCCCTTAACTGCTCACCAGTCAGGGGGCAAGCTAGTTATGCACAGCTTGCCCCTCCAATAAAACCTGTATAACCCCTTTAAGGTTTGAACATTGAATACAGACAGAATATTAGTTGTCATGTGATCTCTTCCCAAATCTTCTTTACCTAACAGTTTGGTCTAATTTTAGTAAAAATAATGTGTTGATTTTTCATATTTGCAAATGTTGACTTTGGTGGAAACAATATAGGTTTTGTTTTAGTTTTAATTGGTTGACTAAAATGTTGATTTTAGTTATAGTTTTAGTTATCATACACTGATACAGAATCTTGCCAGAGGCGCAAGAGTCAATAGGTACGCCTCTACCTCTAAATAATACAGCACTGTTTTTTTTTTTTTTTAAATAATAGGGCTAACCCAAATGCCAATTTTTACTGTCACACCATGAGGTGTCCCCAGTCATGGCTGCAGCACAAGGGCAAATGCTCAAAGATTACAGCAGCACTCTGCTAAAACACGTGAAAACGAAATTTAGGAAACATTTTGAACTGATATACTGCTGTATTTTTCTATACATGCAAAAGGAGGTTCTTAGCACACATTTTGATCAAACTATGCACTCTTCTCATCTGTCGGAGGTTGGTTTCGATTACACCAAATGAATGTATCAGCAGAAAATGACCTATTGTTCAAATAATGTTTTTATGTTAAACATCTTTTTTTTATAATTTTTCTCATTTATGTAATTTTTCTAATTTTCCATTTTGTTTACTATATTTTAAATTAATCCTGAAATCTCCATGTTTACAAGTTTCCATTTTGGTTGCTAGGCCTAAAGCTAAGCTGACATTTCCTATTCTGTCTGTGGTGATAAGGAGGAGGCTGCTGGAAAGTGATCTGTACAGCATTACAGTGAAAGGTGAAAAGATAACACAACATTTACAACAGCTGACGATCAAATGGCTCTGCTCCACATGTATGCAAGAGGATGGCGAAACACATATTTAAAGGGGTACTCCGCCCCTAAACATAGAGCATCGGGTGCAGCGCAGGAGGCTCGTGATGTCACGGCCACACCCTGCTTGTGATGTCATGGTCATACCCCCTCAATGCAAGTCTATGGGAGGGGGCGTGACAGCCGCCACCCCCCCTCCCATAGACTTGCATTGAGGGGGCGTGGGCGTGATGTCACGAGTGGGGCGTGGCCGTGATGTCACAAGCCTCCGCTCCGCATCGCCAGTCATCCGTCATGGAGCAAAGTTTGTCTGGGGTGCCACAGCCGAGATCGCGGTGATCCCCAGCGGCGGGACCCCCACGATCAGACATCTTATCCCCTATCCTTTGGATAGAAGATAAGATGTCTAAGGGCAGAGTACTCCTTTAATGTCTAACATTTGTATAGCTAGAAGTTAACAATCGCAGGCTATTCCTATACACTTAGTCGTCAATAAGATAAACTTGATAATGGTCAGTGACTGTCTGACTAACATTATTAAGGATAACAAAGCCCAGTTTGAGGAGATATGGCAGCCTTTGTTGTCTATAGATAAGTTAACATGATAATACAGAGTGATCATGAACCTTTGGAATTTTGTGTTTGCCCTTCCCCCGGTTTGTCTTGTTTTCCCACTTGTGTCTTGTCTGTCGGTTTCTTTGTAGGTCAGGGGCAGGGTGCCTCTCTTTTCTTTTTATTTCTTTAGTAAGGTAATTGGTAAGTCTGGACACAACTTGTTGGTTGTTGAGGTGGACATCTCTATAGTAAGTTGGTGGAAGTTATGTGAGGATGTGATTGCTGTTTTACCCTTTTCATACTATGCAATATGTTGTATTCTGTTTGAGTTTACGCTCAATCTTTGTTCCTTCATAATATTCAGTTTTACTTATATATTTATTTTTATTATTATATTTTCATTATTACTTATTTTAATTATTTCCCCGCACTGCTATGCACGGCTATATCTGTAGTCAGCTTCGCAACTGACCCTCCTGCCTGCGCAGTTGCTCCGTACATCAGTGCTACTGCTTACACTCACATTTTTGTTGTCTGCCTTTCTGAATTACTACTGTATATAACTATTTTCTTATTGACATCAGGCAGCAGCAGAGAACGGTGGTGGAGCAAAAGTGTCAGCACCGAGTGATTGAACAACCTAATGTCAGAGTGGCGTGCGGCACCTTGTGTCCAGTTTTCTTACAGGAGGATGGCAATACAATGGTAAGGCTGCATTCACATAATGTTTTGTAGTTTTGGTGACTGGATCCGACTGGGAAATGTGAAAACCAAGTGCTCCCTTATCCCAGCCGGACCCAGCCCATATCTCATTTGTTTGAATCAGAAAGTGACTCCAGTAAGCTCATTTTTGCCCCACATAGGGTTTTCTGGCCGGACTGAAAAAATATAGCATACCACTGTTTTCAGTCCGGTCAGAAAAACGGATACGGGGAAAAAAATGAGCTTACTGGAGTCACTTTCTGCCTCTGGTCTGCTGATTCAAATTAATGAGATATAGGCCGGGTCCGGCTGGGATACGGGAGCACTTGGTTTTCACATTTCCCAGCTGGATCCGGTCACCATAACTACAAAACGTTATGTGAATGTAGCCTTATTGTGATTACAGGCATTGGAACAGCAGGAACAGCGGCACTAACATATATAGAATCTTTTCTTGCAACAATTTATTGTATCATTCAGCAGTTTTGGCAGCTTCTTTGGAACATTGCTTCATTTCAAGTCTTATGGTTTTTCTTTTCAGCTACTTAAACTTAACAGATTTATGAAATACAAAACCTTTTTTACTATTGGATCATTATTTGAATATTTGCTATTATTGCTATGATTTTTTATTTAGTGCTGTATAATTTATGGGTTATATAGACTACTTTTATTGATTTATATTTATAGGTGTGAATTGCCCCCACAAGGGCCCTGTGGAGTGCAATTTTCTTTTTGTGTAGTTTGGGTATTTTTTTTTTTTATAAATGTTTGTCCATTTAATGCTAGAGCCACATTAGTGTTTATTCTTTGTATATTCTTTTCCCATCTAGGGTATTGGTGGACTATTTATGAGCTCGGATTCCAGGCAGGGAGTGAGCCTTATTCATTTGTCTTCTTTTTGGATGTACTGTATTAGTTTAGGTGGTGTAAATGTATTTATAAACTCCAGCTTTTAAAAACATTGGGGGAGATTTATTAAACATTGTGCAGAGGAAAAATTGCCCAGTTGCCCATAGCAACCAATATAATTGCTGCTTTCATTTTTCAGAGGTCTCTTTAAAAATTAAAGAAACGATCTGATTGGTTGCTATGGGCAACTGGGCAACTTTTCTCTGCACATGTTTTGATAAATCTCCCCCATTTTCCCTACTTAGAGGTTGGACATCCCACGATCTTTGGAACGAGGCTCCCTGCTGCATTACATGTATTCTCTGTGGGAGCACTAGAAAAACAGGAGTGGTGTACTGGGGTATCTCTCTCACCGATAAAGAATTCATGGAGTGTGTACTGACCCCCCCCCCCCCCCCAAATCTCCATACAGTTGGGAGATTCAGTGACACATTCAGTGACACATAGCTAGCATAGATTTATTGCCGCTATGTACTTACTGTCAGGTCTATGCTACATCTCCCCACTACTCTGGCAACATTTCATCTTCCACACAACACCTTTTTGCATTGTCCATTAGAGGTACAGGTCAAAGGACACTTCAAGGTACTTTATACATATTCACAATTAAAGTGAACCTGTCATCACTTTCATGCTGCCTGAACCACAAGTCATTCTGCCTCCCCCGCCGGTCCTGATTTATTAATATACCCAAACAGGAAAAGACCTATCAATCAAGGCCAACGGGGGAGGCATTGACCACCAGGAACCACCCCAATTACTTGTGGTTCAGGCAGCATGAAAGTGATAACAGGCTCCCTTTAGGGCTAATTAAAGCATGTGTAATCTCTAATTTACAACAAAATAAAATCTAACAACATGAAATATAACATTTTTCAGGATATTTCTTCTGCTGAAATATACACTGCTCAAAAAATTTAAGGGAACACTTAAACAACACAATATAACACCAAGTCAATCACACTTCTGTAAAATCACACTGTCCACTCAAAGCAACACTGATTGATAATCAATTTCACATGCTGTTGTGCAAATGGGAGGCCATCATATGTCGATTTGATCATATGTCGGGGCCATCGCATGTCGGGGGGTTACTGTACTTATTTAAGACAGAACAAAGGAATACAACAAAAATAGAGAAACAGAAACATAGCTGCACATCCACAATTTGTATTTTGATCTATATGTTTCTTAGCATAATTTCAAAAACTAACAGGTTGTTAGTACAGTGATCCTCCAACATACGATGGCCCCAACATACGATCGTTTCAACATACAATGGCCTCTCAGAGGCCATCGTACGTTAAAAGCAGCATCAACATACGATGATTCTGTGTGTTGGGGCTATCACAAAAACGGCTATCCGGAAGCACTGACTGCTTCAGCTGCCACCGGATAGCCGTTTAATATGCCCCATGTGCCCCGCTCAATGATATTTACATGTCCCCGCCGCTCCGGCCCATCAGTTCGCTGCTCTTCTGCTTCCGCTGCGCTGCGCTGTTGCGTTCCTTCGCCATCATCCCTTCGCCGCTCAAGCCACCCTGTCATCCAGTAGTGGTGGCGTGAGTGGCGACGTGATGATGGCGAGAGGGCGACAGCACAGGGCCGACGTAGTGATATGGCAGCAGAGGAGCACTGACAGGCCGGAGCTGCTGGCACATGAGTATCATTGAGCATCTCTCGGTGTGCCTCCATGTATAGTGTCAGTTTGGTTTCAACATACGATGGTCTGCCTGAAACCAATTACCATAGTATTTTGAGGGACCACTGTATACATTTTGATCAAAAAGTATAAGCCCACTCGCCACGTCAAGGCCACCTAGTCAGAGTGGGTTCCTAACCTAACCTCTGGCAGGAAGCACGATAGGTGTTCACATTGGTGTGGTGCTCTCCGGTGGTCATTGTTACTGTGGTGCTTTGTCTGCGGAGTTGCCAGGGGCTTGGTCTGGCAGCAGTGGGACTGCCTGGCCACTGGGTCATTCCACCTGTGGGCTTGGTGTCGCGGTGGCAGTGGTTGCCGCCCGACGCTACGCCAGTGTTAGGTTAGGGACCCACTAAAGCGGTCACTTTCTCTTTTATTTTTCAAACTCTTCACTTGTTGCACAAGATTCTACATTTACTCATCTTATATGTAAATAAGCTTCTTATAAACCCTCTGAACAGTCTCAGTCCTGTATCTAATTTTCATGCTAAGCCAAATCCATTCACGACTGCCAGCTGTGCTTTGCGCATAATCCATAATGAATTTTTTAAACCAAAAATCCAGTGCGGATTAATTCTAGAATATATCATAAATCTTTAACATATTCTAGGATTAGCCAATTGTGTTACTTTAGCCAGTTAGGCAGCACATGATGTGAATCTCTCGTTTAACTACACCTAAAGGATGTGATATTGGATTGAGATCTGGTGACTGTGGGGGCCATTGAAATCCAGTGACCCCTTTGTCATGTATGAGATGATGTCATGTGACATGGTGTATTATCCTGCTGGACGTATCCATCAGAAGATGGGTCCATTGTGGCCATAAAGGGATGGACATGATCAGCAACACTACTCAGGTAGGCTGTTGTGTTTAAACCATGCTCAATTGGTATTAAAGAGCCCACAGTGTGCCAAGGCAGGATGGATCCATACTTTAATGTTTATGCTAAATTCTGACCCTGCCATCTGAATGTCGCAGTTGGAATCGAGACTCATCAGACCAGGCTCCATTGTACAATTTTGGTGAGCCGGTGCAGTTTCCCGTTCTTAGCTTAAAGGAGTGACACTTAACGTGGCCTTCTGCTGCTTAGTCCATCTGCTTCAAGGTTGGACATGTTGTGCATTTAGAGATGGTATTTTGCAGACCTTGGCTGTAACAAGTGGAAATTTGAATAACTGTTGCCTTTCTGTTTCTTTCATGTTGAACCAGTCTGCTCATTCTCCTTCAACATCAACAAGGCATTTTCGTCCACACAAGTGTCGCTAACTGGATATTTTCTCTGTAAACCCTAGAGACGGTTGTGTGTGAAAATCCCAGTAGATCAGCAGTTCCTGAAATACTCAGACCAGCCTGTCTTGCACCAACAACCATTACACATTAAACATTACTTAAATACCCTTTGTTCCCCTTTTTTTTTTTTACTTGAGCAAGTTGTCTGGACAACATGTACATGCCAAAATGCATTGAGTTGCTGCCATGTGATTATCTGATTACCTATTAGTGTTAACAAGCAATTGAACAGGTGTAACTAATAAATGGACAGTGGGGGAGATTTATCAAAACTTGTGTAGAGGAAGAAGAGTGGTGAAGTAAATTCAAATGGATTTCTTGGCATTTCCACTGAAAGGTGTGTTATGTACAAACGTGACCATATACAACTTGGGCAAATGTACAAAGATCACAGAGAAGCCCAACTTACAATGTCATAATAATGTCTAATAATTAATGCGGCACAAATATTACTGCTACAATGTGTCATATGTCGTATTTTAAGAAAATAATAAAAAGGAAAAAGAAAATGAAGAAGATAAACAAAAACACCTGCACAAACATCATTACCAAAAACCACATTTAATATGTTCTTAGCAACCTAATAAAATAAAATACAACCATCTGACAAATTTTGGCTCAGAAAAGACTGCTGATCTCAAACAGTGTCACAGTTAAATGCAGAGTCAAAGTTGTAGCATTTTTTTTTTTTTTTTTTTTTAAACCTCCTGTAAATATTTTTCCATCAAAAAGCCACTTAAAAAGGTATGGCCGCCAGTTTTTTTTTTGGTTTATTTATTTTATTTTTTAACTCCACCACAAATACTTTTAAAAATATAACAGATTTGCAACTGGTCTTAATCCTTAATGTAACATTTTCTAACATTTGTCTTCTGCAGCTTGCATATTTTAAAATACAGTACAAGCTGCTGAGTGCCGTATAGTGCTCTGTTTTGTTTATTAAATTATTTTTTAGGTTTTATCTTTAATAGCATTCAGGAGTGAAAGCGGATGGCTGCACATGGCAGAATTTGTGCGGACATTCCACGCGTTTGCCCAATACGGCGGCGCTGATACCGATCGGAAATGTGCCATTTCCTTGCGATGTCCACAGAAAGAATAGACATGACTATTCATTCTGCAGATGCCGGAATTTGAATTTCAGCGGCAGAAACATCTGGCGCGTAAATTCGGCAGTGTGAACAGTGCAATCAATGGGACTCTGTTGCAGCACAATATCCGGCGCAGAATATTCTATGCAAATTCCGCAGTGTAAATTAAAAACAATTGCACATGTTTTATTTATGAAAGTACATATAGTCATGGCCGTAAATGTTGGCACCCCTGAAATTTTTCAAGAAAATTAAGTATTTCTCACAGAAAAGCATTGCAGTAACAAAAGTATTTGCTATACACATGTTTATACACATGTATTTGTGTGTATCGGAACTAAACCAAAAAAGGGAGGAAAAAAAGCTAATTGGACATAATGTCACACCAAACTCCAAAAATGGGCTGGACAAAATTATTGGCACCCTTTCAAAATTGTGGTTAATAAGATTGTTTCAAGCATGTGATGCGCCTTTGAACTCACCTGGGGCAAGTAACAGGTGTGGGCAATAGAAAAATCACACCTCAAAGCAGATAAAAAGGAGAGAAGTTCCCTTACTCTTTGCATTGTGTGTCTGTGTGTGCCACACTAAGCATGGGCAACAGAAAGATTAGAAGAGAATTGTCTGATGACCCGAGAACCAAAATTGTGGAAAAATATCATCAATCTCAAGATTACAAGTCCACTCCAGAGATCTAGATTTGCCTTTGTCCACAGTGTGCAACATTATCAAGAAGTTTGCAACCTATGGCAATGTAGCTAATCTCCCTGGGCGTGGACGGAAGAGAAAAATTGATGAATGGTGTTGACGCTGGTTAGTCCAGTTGGTGGATAAGCAGCCCCAAACAAGTTCCAAAGATATTCAAGCTGTCCTGCAGGCTCAGGGAGCATCAGTGTCAGCGTGAACTATCCGTCGACATTTAAATGAAATGAAACACTATGGCAGGAGACCCAGGAGGACCCCACTGCTGACACAGAGACATAAAAAAGCAAGACTACATTTTGCCAAAATGAACTTGAGTAAGCAAAAATCCTTCTGGGAAAATGTCTTGTGGACAGATGAGACCAAGATAGAGCTTTTTGGTAAAGCACATAATTCTACTGTTTACTGAAAACAGAATGGGGTCTACAAAGAAAAGAGCACAGTACCTACAGTGAAATATGGTGGAGGTTCAATGATGTTTTGGGGTTGTTTTTCTGCCTCTGGCACTGGGTGCCTTGAATGTGTACAAGGCATCATGAAATCTGAGGATTACCAATGGATTTTGGGTCAGACTGTACAGCCCAGTGTCAGAAAGCTGGGTTGGTGTCAGAGATCTTGGGTCTTCCAGCAGGACAATGACCCCAAACATACGTATAAAAGCACCCAGAAATAGATGACAACAAAGCGCTGGAGAGTTCTGAAGTGGCCAGCAATGAGTCCAGATCTAAATCCCATTGAACACCTGTGGAGAGATCTTAAAATTGCTGTTGGGAAAAGGCGCCCCTCCAATAAGAGAGACCTGGAGCAGTTTGCGGAGGAAGAGGGGTCCAACATTCCGGCTGAGAGGTGTAAGAAGCTTATTGATGGTTATAGGAAGCGACTGAATAAGGGAATAAACATGTATAGCAAAACACGTGTTACTGCAATCATTTTCTGTGAGAAATACTTCATTTTCTTGAAAAATTTCAGGGGTGCCAACATTTACGGCCATGACTGTACAATACAATAAAAAAATGTTCTAAGAAGTCCAAACCTTTAAGTTTATTGGTGTTGCAAATGAATAATACAGGTGTATAGTATATGTAAACTTTACGTGGCCTATGTCTCACCGAATAGACTGTCTTTAACGGATAAAGAGATTTCAAAAAGCAAAAAAAAAGCATTACTAATCTGCACAGGTACTTAGAATTCCTATGATATTAGCTCTTTATATAACTTGTGTTGAGAGCTGCACAGTATATCAATTTTCATTTTATATATGTTGTTCTTTTGTTTACCTACATCAATGTTTTCCAAACACTGTGTCTCCAGCTGTTGCAAAACTACAACTCCCAGCATGCCCGGACAGCCAAAGGCTGGGAGTTGTAGTTTTGCAACAGCTGGAGACATACTGTTTGGAATTCATTAGCCTAAACCATTAAAAGGGAACAAGGGTTCTGCTAAGCCCTTGATTTTTAACCCCTGTCTTCCATGGCAGGCCTACCCAAGACCACTCCTACAATTTGAGGTTATAATCTTTTTTCTGTATCATTAGGGTATGCACCTTTATACTTTGAACTTTATTATTATTACTTTTATTGGGTTATATTGGTGCGGTAAACTACTAATACAGATAAGAGCTCGTTCACACTGCCATTTTGCTTTGGTAAATGGAGCTCTGTCAATTACGATAAAATACCGAATCCCCAACGTATCCAATTCAAGTCAATTGGATTCGTCAGGACCTGGTGGTGTCAGCTGACCCCAGAAGGGTCAGAGCACAACAGCAGTGTGAACTTAGCCTAAGAAATATAATCCCTCTAAAGTGGAGCCAATCTACAGTAATTCCCCAAAACCAAATCTACAGTAATTCCCCAAATCCAAATCACAGAAATTTTCCTTGCAGACATTGCCCCTGTGAACATAGCCTAAGGGTACATTCACACGAGTGGACCCACAGCGTATTTTTCACGCTACAGATCCGCCACTGAAGGACCCCTGCATGGTGGCTTTACATGTGTATGCTCAGAGCAGCAATACACCGCTATGAGCAGACACACTGCGATGTGTGAGTCGCAGCGCGCATGCGCAGTATACCCGCACATCGCGGCAGCTCTCAGCCTAGATCATGGAGTAAGGGGAGCAGCCGCGATGTGTGCGAGTACACCGCGCATGCACGGCAACTCACATCGCAGTGTGTCTGCTCGTAGCGGCGTGTTGCCGCTCCGAGCAGGCACATGTAAAGCCACCATGCAGGGGTCCTTCAGCGGCGGATCTGCACTGTAAAATACGCTGTGGGTCCGCTCTTGTGAACGTACCCTAAGGCAGTGTTTCCAAACCAGCATGTCCTTGGAATCGGAACAGCAGCAGGAAGACCTGTCGCTTTAACAAAAGTCATGGACTCATTGTTTTACTATGCAAAGATACGTACCCACCATATGTAAAAATAGCGCATTATAGAACTTTATTTTTTTTTAGATAGCACCAGGTCCATTAGAGTCCGTGGCTGTGTTTCCCAACCAGTGTGCCTCCAGCTGTTGCAAAACTACAACTCCCAGCATGCGCAGACAGCTTTTGACAAGAGTTTATATTTATGACAATAAATAAAAGGAGGTCTGAGAACAATGCATCTCTCCATGAAATATAAGCACCTTTATAGGACTAAAGTAACCACCTACCTATATGATTCACTCAACTGTAACTGTACAACACCGATGGAAACAGCAACATTGTTAGAATATGGAAATAAATACAGTTAAAAAAAAAGAATTTACCAAAGAAACTTTTTTTTTTTTTTTTTTCTGAATCGCAAAGCATATACACACTGTGCTTCATATTTCCTTTTAAATAATGTAAAAAAAAAACATTTAACTACAATGGACCAGGATCTCTGTCTCTGCCTGTGTATGAGCCTCTAAGGCTAGGTTCACACTACGGAATGTAATTCCACTTAGAAATTACAGCATGAACGTTTTAGGTTCCTTTGAACATCACAACATACAGATTGGACCAGTGTTTCCCAAACAGTGTGCCTCCAGCTGTTGCAAAACTACAACTCCCAGCATGCCCAGACAGCCGAAAGCTGTCTGGGCATTCTGGGAGTTATAGTTTGGCAACAGCTGGGGACACACTGTTTGGAATTCACTGACCTAAACCCTTCGACTATGTTCACACGGTGGAATTTCGGTGGCAGATGTTTCTGTAGCAGAAATCCAGATTCCGGAATCCGCAGAAAGAATAGACGTGTATACTCTTTCTGCGGAGTCTGCACGGAAATGCATTGCTGTCTATGAGATGGCGCATCTCCGAGTGGTCCCAGCGCCGGCGTATTCTGCCGGTGTAATTTTTCCATGCAGACATTCGCCTGTGTGAACATAGCTTTAAAAGGGAACCAGGGTTATTCAGCAGAGTCCCTGTGCTATCAATGGGATTCCACTGTACAGTGCACATTACAGAATTTCCGCCACCTAAATTATTATCTCTGTTTTTTTTGGTGGAATCCATCTGGAATACATTGGCGTACGGCAATGTATGCATGTTTTCAGCGCTGACCGATTCAGTCGGTTCTGGCTGCACTCGGAATCTAGAGCTAGAATTTTTCTGGCCACAGATTCCACAGCGTGACCCGAGCCTAAAATATCTTTTCCACACATATTACCACAGGCTTAATGGGGAGAAGTTTTCTACAGAAAATCGTTTCCATACTGTAAACCAGACGGGTGCAGTGTGACTGGCAGGCAGTAGATTTGGTCAACGTCCCTGCTGCACCCCAGAATCCGAGGCCAAAATAGTTACGTTACAAAATGATAAACAATAAATATTCTCAAAAATAAGTGTTCTGCTAATACAAAACTGTGTCTAAGCTTTTCAAGCCTTTGTTCATTCATATATAACGGCAGCTGGTTAAGACCGCCAGAAAATACCTGCATCTTGGGTTTGGCAATTAACCAACAACTGCACCAAATGGTTGACTTGGGTTCTTAAAGATGACAAAAAACATATGAGATAGCTGTTTGCCTACAAGATGGATGGATGCACAGGTCAGCTGAGTGTGCATGTTTAAATTTAATTTAATCTCCGGCGAAAAAAACGTATCCCCTATCCATAGGATAGGGGATAAGTAGCTGATCGCGGGGGTCTGACCGCTGCGCCCCCCCCCCCCGCGATCACCGGGATGGGATCCCGCTGCTCAATGAGGAGCGTGTGCTGCAGCCAGCACGCGCTCCGTTCATTCCTTTGGGAGCTCTGAAAAGACCCGAGTACAGCTCTCGGGAATCATCGGCGCTGCTATAGAAATTAATGGAGTGCGTACAGTCTACCGGTAGACGACACGCGCTCCTCACTGAGAGCGCTGGGGTCCCTTCCCGGTGATCACGGGGGTCCCAGCGGTCGGATCCCTCCACGATCAGCTACTAATCTCCTATCCTGTGGATAGGGTATACGTTTTTTTTTTTATCCCGCCGGAGTACTCCTTTAATTTTGGTAGCGGCTTGATGTTTTTGCATTTTAGAATCCAATAAGCCTGACTTCTTCCCACTGTACTTTGTTGTGCTTTGAGTGGTAAAGGGAATATCTGGTCCTTTATAAACAAAGCTTCATAATTTTATAGAAACTAAATGTTCTATAAGTTTGTTTAGGAAATTGTGTTTCTATTTTTCTCATAATTTTCAAGGCTTTTGTCTGCAAATGGTGAATGAAGCCATTCTTGTTTTGGGAAACCTGCTGGGGTATCATTTTTATTACTATACAATTTCTTAAGGGTTTTGCTTTGACTTATTTTTTATTGATGGCCTATCCTCTGGATAGGTCATCAATGTCAGATCCGTAAAGGGCTGACATTCTGCACCACCAACGATCAGCCATGGTGCCCACATACACAAAGAACAGAGCCAGAAGCAGACAGCTCCACACATTGTGTAGTTGCCATGCTGGGGTACTGCAGCTCAGCTCCCATAAATTTCAGTGGAAGCCAAGCCCTCAGTGAGGCCATATTCACACCTCAAAATTTCCGTGCGGAATTTCACTTGTCTATTCACAGGGCGGAATTTCCGCCTCAAATTAAAGCCCATAGACTTCTATGGGATTCCGCACTCCCATTCACACTTCTGAAATTCTGCTTGCGGAATTCCGCAAGCGTAATTTCAGAAGTATGAATGGGAGTGCGGAATCTCATAGAAAACTATTGTCTGTAATTTAAGGCGGAATTCCGCCAGTGGAAATTCCGCCATGTGAATAGACCCTAACATTGAGAGAGCATAAGGGCTCATATGGACTTATTGTATCCTCCTTCGGTTAGCAGCTCAATGGTAGGAAAGTTTTAAGAACGCCAGTTTGGAAAGTTGGTTCATTTTATGTTTAGGAAACATCAGTGCAAAATTGTCCACAGCTTTTAAGCTTCCTCAGAACTTGGCGGCATTGCCCTCTCTCAGTTAACCCTCCTCACTTTTCAAAAGTGACCAGACAGGCGAAAAGTCACTAACTCTAGAACAAATAGGTATCATGTGGCCCAGTTGCACAATTGCCCCAAATGAAATTTGTTTCCCGAGAGCAAACACATTGGATAGTACCATTGCAATCTACAGATTGTCTGGATTAAAAGGGGTTATCAAGAAAAACAGAGCTAATTTCTTCAAAAACAGCACCACACCCGTCCTCAGGTTGTGCGTGGTATTACACCTTGGCTCCATTCACTTCAAATCTGCAGCTTCAAATATGTGCAGGATACTGTATGTGTGAATACAACCTAAGGGTAGGGTCACAGGTAACAGATCTGCAGCATATTTCACGCCATTGACAAACCCTATAGTGTGCCTCCTGCTGTGCTTGCTTTGTTTAATTGTAGCAGCAATCCGCCGCTACGAACAAATACACAGGGACATGTGATTCGCTGTGCGCATGTACAGTGTACTCCAGACATCATGGGAGGGGGAGCGACCGATGTCTGTGAGTACACTGCGCATGTGCACAGAGACTCGCAGATCCCTGTGTGCGTGCGCGCTCTAAGCGTTGGATTGCTGCTACAAGCAGTCAAAGCAGGACACACTCTAGGGGTCGGACATCGACGAATCTGCAGCGTAAAATACATTATGTGTGACCCTACCCTTATGGTCTATTCACACGTACAATATCCTGCGCAAATTTGATGCTGTGTTGAGTCAGTTAGTTTACATTAAAAGCTGCAGCATCAAATCCTCTGCCCAGGATACAGCACATGTGAATACACCCTTAAAGGGGTACTCAGTTCAAAAACATTTTTTTTTAAATCAACTGGTGCCAGAAAGTTAAACAGATTTGTAAATGACTCCTATTAAAAAAATATTTACCCTTCCAGTACTTATTAGCAGCTATATGATACAGAGGCAATTCTATTCTTTTTTAAATTTCTTTTTTTGTCTTGTCCACAGTGCTCTCTGCTGACACCTCTGTCCGTATCAGGAACTGTCCAGAGCAGGAGAAAATCCTCATAGCAAACCTATGCTGCTCTGGACAGTTCCTGACACGGAGAGAGGTGTCAGCAGAGAGCACTGTGGACAAGACTAAAAAGAAATTTAAAAAGAATAGAATTTCCTCCGTAGCATACAGCTGTTATAAGTACTGGAAGGGTAAAGATTTTTTAAACAAATCTGTTTAACTTTCTGGCACCAGTTCATTTAAAAAAAAAAGGTTTTCCACTGGAGTACCCCTTTAAGATATGTTATAGTTTTGTCCCCCAAAATTTTTATATTGCTCAGTTATATCCTTTGTTGGAGCAGAAGAAGGGGGGAAGAACAGTGGCCGTGAGATATGTCCATGTAGAAAGTTTCACTCCTTAAAGGGGTATTCCAGGCAAAAACTTTTTTATAATATATATATATATATATATATATATATATATATATATATATATATATATATCTATATCAACTGGCTCCGGAAAGTTAAACAGATTTGTAAATTACTTCTATTAACAAATCTTAATCCTTGCAATAGTTAGTAGCTTCTGAAGTTTTCTGTCTAACTGCTCAATGATGATGTCACGTCTCGGGAGCTGTGCATGATGGGAGAATATCCCCATAGGAACTGCACAGCTCCCGGGACGTGAGTCATCAGAAAGCAGTTAGACAGAAAACAGCAACTCAACTTCAGAAGCTAATAACTATTGGAAGGATTAACATTTTTTAATAGAAGTAATTTACAAATCTGTTTAACTTTCCGGAGCCAGTTGATATATAAAAAAAAAGTTTTCGCCTGGAATACCCCTTTAACCCCTTCCCGCTATTGGACGTATGCATACGTCCAGGCGAATTACACGTTCGTGCAAATGGACGTATGCATACGTCCAAGCGATCTCCTGCTCTGCCGCGGGCAGCGCAGGAGATCGCGGGTGGGACTCAGCTGTTAATCACAGCCGGAGTCCCACCGCAGCTGCCGGGGCCGCGATCGCACCGGTCCCGGCAGCATTAACCCCATAGATGCCGTGATCAGTTCTGATCACGGCATCTACGGTGTTTGCAGGGGGAGCGCTCTCCCCCTGCCCATCAACGGCGGCGCCGCGATAAAATAAGGGGGATCGAGGGTGTCCAAGACACCCTCGATCCCCCTTGAAGAGATAGGAGTGAGGTGGCAGGGTTGCCACCCCTCCTATCCCTGCTATTGATCGGCGGAGCAGCCAACCAATAGCAGACTGGGGGCGGGGGGGTTAAAGTTTGGTTCCCCCCGCTATGCCCACTCATCGGTGTCCGGGCACAGCGGGGGGAACCGTGTAATAGCGGCGGCGGCGGCGATCACTTACCCGGCGGCGGCGGCGGCTGCGATTACGGCGGCGGTGGAGGTAAGTATGACGCCGCGTGTCCAGAGTCTGTTGCCTAGCAACATCTGCAGGGCGACAGTTTAGAGAGTGGTCTCTAAACTGTCGCCCTCCAGATGTTGCAAAACTACAACTCCCACCATGCCTTGACAGCTGTTTGCTGTGTTTGCATGCTGGGAGTTGTAGTTTTGCAAGATTTAGAGGGGTTCAGGCTAGAGATCACTGACAGTGGTCTCTAAACTGTAGCCCTCCAGATATTACAAAACTACAACTCCCAGCATGCCCAGACAGCAGTTTGCTGTCTTAGCATGCTGAGATTTGTAGTTTTGCAACATCTGGAGGGCTACAGTTTAGAGACCACTGTCAGTGATCTCCAGCCTGAACCCCTCTAAATCTTGCAAAACTACAACTCCCAGCATTCAGGAACAGCAAATGGCTGTCTTGGCATGCTGGGAGTTGTACTTGCGTGCCTCCAGCTGTTGCATAACTACATCTCCCAGCATTCCCTTTGTCAATCAGTACATGCTGAGAGTTGTAGTTCTGCAACAGCTGGAGGCACACTGGTTGGGAAATACCGAGTTAGGTAATAGGTTCTATTACCTAACTCAGTATTTTCCAACCAGTGTGCCTCCAGCGGTTGCAAAACTACAACTCCCAGCATGCACGTTCTGTCAGTGCATGCTGGGAGTTGTAGTTCCCCCCCCCCCCCTCCCATGTGAATGTACAGGTTACATTCACACTGGCGACGGATTACAGTGAATTCCCTGCTTCAGGTTTGAGCTGCAGCAGCCGCAGCTCAAACTCCTAGCGGGAGACTCAGTGTAATCCGCCGTCAGTGTGAATGTAACCTAAAAACACTACACTACACTAACATAAAATAAAGAGTAAAACACTACATATACACACGTACACTGCCCCCCCCCCCACCACCACCCCTTCCCCCCCAATAAAAATGAAAAACGTATCCTACAGCAGTGTTTTCAAAACGGAGCCTCCAGCTGTTGCAAAACAAAAACTCCCAGCATTTCCGGACAGCCATTGACTGTCCAAGCATGCTGGGAGTTTAGCAACAGCTGGAGGCACCCTGTTTGAGAATCACTGGTGTAGAATACCCCTATGTCCACCCCTA
The DNA here is from genome assembly GCF_029499605.1 of Hyla sarda. Lineage (NCBI taxonomy): Eukaryota > Metazoa > Chordata > Amphibia > Anura > Hylidae > Hyla > Hyla sarda. Next base: position 58,945,547 of record NC_079194.1, read on the forward strand.
TGCAAATCCCTAATTTAGGCCTCAAATGCACATGGCGCTCTCTCACTTCGGAGCCCTGGCGTATTTTGAAGGCAACAGTTTACGGCCACATATGGGGTATCGCCGTACTCGGGAGAAATTGCCTAACAAATTTTGGGGGGCTTTTTCTCCTTTTACCCCTTATGAAAAGGTAAAGTTGGGGTCTACACCAGCATGTTAGTGTAAAAAAAAAAACATTTTTGTACACTAACATACTGGTGTTGCCCCATACTTTAAAATTTCACAAGCGGTAAAAGAAAAAAAACCTCCAAAATTTGTAACGCAATTTCTCCTGAGGACGGAGATACCCCATATGTGGGCGCAAAGTGTTCTGGGGGCGCACAACAAGGCTCAGAAGGGAGAGTGCACCATGTAAATTTGAGGTCTAAATTGGTGATTTGCACAGGGGTGGCTGATTTTACAGCGGTTCTGACATAAGTGCAAAACAATAAATACCCACATGTGACCCCATTTTGGAAACTACACCCCTCACGGAATGTAACAAGGGGTACAGTGAGCATTTACACCTCACAGGTGTCTGACAGATCTTTGAAACAGGGGTCTGTGAAAATGAAAAATAAAATTTTTAATTTGCACAGCCCACTGTTCCAAAGATCCGTCAAATGCCAGTGGGGTGTAAATTCTCCCTGCACCCCTTATTACATTCCGTGAGGGGTGTAGTTTTAAAAATGGGGTCACATGTGGGGGGATCCACTGTTCTGGCACCACGGGGGGGGGGCTTTGGAAATGCACATGGCCAAATTCTCTCTCCAAAAGCTCAATGATGCTCCTTCTCTTCTGAGCATTGTAGTTCGCCCCCAGTGCACTTCACGTCCACTTATTGGGTATTTCCATACTCAGAAGAGATGGGGTTACAAATTTTGGGGGGTATTTTCTGCTATTATCCCTTGTAAAAATGTAAAATTTGGGGGAAAACAAGCATTTTAGTGTAAAAATTTTTATTTTTTTTTACATATGCAAAAGTCGTGAAACACCTGTGGGGTATTAAGGTTCACTTTACCCCTTGTTACGTTCCCCAAGGGGTCTAGTTTCCAAAATGGTATGCCATGTGGTTTTTTTTTTCTGTCCTGGCACCATAGGTGCTTCCTAAATGCGGCATGGCCCCAGAGCAAAATTTGCTTCCAAAAAGCCAAATGTGACTCCTTCTCTTCTGAGACCTGTAGTGCGCCAGCAGAGCACTTTTCATCCCCATATTGGGTGTTTTCTGAATCGGGAGAAATTGGGCTTCAAATTTTGGGGGGTATTTTCTGCTATTACCTTTTTTAAAAATGTAACATTTTTGCTAAACCAAGCATTTTTGGTAAAAAAAAATTATTTTTTTTACATATGCAAAAGTCGTGAAACACCTGTGGGGTATTAAGGTTCACTTTATCCCTTGTTACGTTCCCCAAGGAGTCTAGTTTCCAAAATGGTATGCCATGTCGTTTTTTTTTTTGCTGTCCTGGCACCATAGGGGCTTCCTAAATGCGACATGCCCCCCGAGCAAAATTTGCTCTCAAAAAGCCAAATATGACTCCTTCTCTTCTGAGCATTGTAGTTCGCCCGTAATGCACTTCAGGTCAACTTATGGGGTACCTCCATACTCAGAAGAGATGGGGTTACAAATTTTGGGGGGTATTTTCTGCTATTAACCCTTGCAAAAATGTGAAATTTGGGGGGAAACACACATTTTAGTGAAAATTTTTTTTTTTTTTTTTACATATGCAAAAGTCATGAAACACCTGTGGGGTATTAAGGCTCACTTTATTCCTTGTTACGTTCCTCAAGGGGTCTAGTTTCCAAAATGGTATGCCATGTTTTTTTTTTTTTTTGCTGTTTTGGCACCATAGGGGCTTCCTAAATGCAACATGCCCCCAAAAAACCATTTCAGAAAAACGTACTCTCCAAAATCCCCTTGTCGCTCCTTCGCTTCTGAGCCCTCTACTGCGCCCGCCGAACAATTTACATAGACATATGAGGTATGTCCTTACTCGAGAGAAATTGGGCTACAAAATCAAGTATAAATTTTATCCTTTTACCCCTTGTAAAAATTCAAAAATTGGGTCTACAAGAACATGCAAGTGTAAAAAATGAAGATTTTGAATTTTCTCCTTCACTTTGCTGCTTTTCCTGTGAAACACCTAAAGGGTTAAAACGCTAACTGAATGTCATTTTGAATACTTTGGGGGGTGTAGTTTTTATAATGGGGTCTTTTATGGGGTATTTCTTATATGAAGACCCTTCAAATCCACTTCAAACCTGAACTGGTCCATGAAAAATAGCGAGTTTGAAAATTTTGTGAAAAATTGTAAAATTGCTGCTGAACTTTGAACCCCTCTGGTGTCTTCCAAAAGTAAACAAAAACTTTAATGCCCAGGGCGGGAAAAGGGGTTAAATAAACCAAGAAAAACCTCCAAACCCCAGTCACCAAGGTGACGGGGTAAAAAACCCTTATTGAAAATTCCCTCCCTAACTGTAAATATAAAACTTCACTTTTATTTCACTATTATTAAAAAAGTCCCCTCTAGTGAATAAAATTAGCAGGCTATTCCCTCAACTAGTGTAACATCTCCTATCTGGAGTTCACAGTAATATGTACTTGACAGTGGCTGCAGACCACTGTCGATTGGGGAAAGTGCTGCAAATAAAATGTAATCAATCTGTCTCCCCTACATGTTTCGTGGTATGACCCACGTCCTCAGGGGTTAAGAGACAAATGGCCACGTGTATATGCAAGTGCTTCCTTTTATAACGTCCTCTGGACACTCCCCATACCTTAGAGCCAATCATGATCACACATGAACTTACCTGTTCCTATGCCACCTATCACTTGACCGTTTATTGCAGGTCACTGGGGTTAAAGGATAACTTCCGGCGCTTGTTAATGACATTCATGGGTCGCCGCACTTACCCGTATTTTCCTTTTGTTTACATGTTCCGTTACGTAGATCGCGCATGCGCCCTATCTCCGGGCTCACTGTTCAATGCGCGATCAGCGCTGTGATGACTCGCGCATGCGCGCGGACTTAGACCCATGTCCGTAACTCAGAATGTCAATGCGCCTCTGCACGGACTTAGAATCTGGCTGATAGAACGTTATCTACCCAGTAATGGTGACATATATAGATCACAAGGATCTCTTAATCTATATATTAGGATTAAGGTATTAGATGAAGGAGACTTATAGGGATCTATAATAGACAACCCATATAATCATTTAGCTGTACACTCTAATCTCTATAGTTGTATATCTAACAAGTGTATTAACAATTAATTCCCACTATTGATGAAGTGGTGGTATAGTTTAACCCTAGATGGCTTATAATTAATTATTTATTTATTTATTAATCTATACACTTGCACTTAAAACAATCTATTTAGTTGTCTTCTATCTTTTTATGGGTTAGTTATATGTCTATCCATATATACACGTTTTATGCCAAAACCAATGAAAGAATGGGGGAACGCATTAGTTATATATCGATCAAAAAAATAATAGATATGATAGTTGAATTTGCCCAGAATGATACCATTGCCAACTATAAATGAAAGAATTATTAGGATTGTACCATTTCTACTCATAAAAATGCCGCGAAGGAGAAGCCTTCATTAAGGCCATAGGGACTACGTGTTCCCAGTCTGTAGATCCATCTGGATTCTTCTTGTAGCAATATTTTATCTATATTGCCTCTACGTGAGCCCAGTTGTTTCTGACAAATACCCCAAAATTCGATCTCAAATACATTCTGACCATGAACTGCCCTCATGTGTCTAGCAAGTGGCGTATCACTGTTTGTACGTATAGTACTCAGGTGTTTGGAGATTCTCCTCCTAAATTCTTGTGTTGTCTTACCGACATAGAGTTTGTGACAATTACAGCGAGCTGCATAAATGATGTTTTTACTTGAACAGTTAATAAATTGTCTAATCTGATATTGACGTCCATCAAGTGGATTAGAGAACTCTTGAGCCTTGGGTAAGTATTTGCAGAAACTACAATGGCCACATGGAAAAGATCCTGTAACCCCCATCCGAGGTCTATTATGGGTCTCCTCCAATGAGGGTAAATGACTCCGGACTAAAATGTCCTTAATATTGGATCCTCTCCTAAAGGTTACTTGTGGTCTAACCCCTACAAATCCTCTTAGATCTGGATCTGAATATAGAATCGGCCAGAATCTACGTAAGATATTGAAAATCCTAGTACTATATGCATCATATGTACCAATACATCTGATTTTATGTTCTGTAGCTACTCTATTTGAGGTTAATAGTTGTCTCCTATCACTGTTGTTTGCTCTCCTGTGTGCCTTCTTGACATGGGCTAAAGGGTAACCCCTTGCTCTAAACCTCCGGGATAACTCTCCAGATTCCGCCTCAAAGGTTTCTTGAGTAGAGCAGTTACGCTTCGCCCTTAGGAACTGCCCTACAGGGATGCTTCTTCTCAGAGTGACAGGGTGCCAGCTTTGCCAGTGTAAGAAATTATTCGTCGATGTAGGTTTGCGAAAAACTTTTGTTTGAATCGTGTTAGTCTCATCAATCATAATAGTAAGATCTAAAAAATTAATTAGTCTACCCCCAAACTCTGAAGTGAAATGCATACCAATATCATTGTGATTAAGAGCTTCTAAGAAGGATGTGAATAAGGTGCTCCCCCCATCCCACAAAATCAACACATCATCAATATATCTACCCCAAAATATAATGTGACTAGTGTAGTGCTCAAAATCATCAGAGAAAACAAACTCACTCTCCCACCACCCTAAAAAAAGATTAGCATAATTTGGTGCACAAGTGGACCCCATAGCGGTGCCTTGTGTCTGGAAAAAGAAGGCATCATCAAATAAGAAGTAATTATGTGTCAAAACAAATGTGAGTAAATCAATGACAAATTCATTATGTGTCTTAGTGAATACTGCGTGTATTAAGAAATTTCTTTACCGCCGTGATCCCCAAATCGTGCCTAATATTAGTGTAAAGACTTTCAACGTCTATACTCGCTAACATGGTGGAATCAGTGACTGTTAAATCTTGTAATTTAGTGACAGTGTCCTTAGTGTCCTTAAGATAAGATGGTAGAGAGGTGACTAATGGTGCTAAAAACTGGTCTACATAGATGCTGGCACCCTGTGTAAGATTATCATTCCCCGAGATTATCGGTCGTCCTCTGAGTGGCTGTGGATTCTTATGCGTCTTCGGCAGAGAATAGAAGGTCGCAATTGTAGGATTTGAATTATATATGAAATTATATTCATCCATAGAAATTAGACTACTCTCTTTCGCTGAGGTCAAGAGGGATTTCAATTCCCTGAGGAAAGGAACTGTGGGGTCTGTTTTTAGTCTCCGATATTTAGTGTGATCCTCTAACAAAGCCAGACACATACGGATGTATTCACTCCTATCCAAAAGAACCACATTACCGCCTTTGTCCGAGGCTTCACACTAAATATCGGAGACTAAAAACAGACCCCACAATTCCTTTCCTCAGGGAATTGAAATCCCTCTTGACCTCAGCGAAAGAGAGTAGTCTAATTTCTATGGATGAATATAATTTCATATATAATTCAAATCCTACAATTGCGACCTTCTATTCTCTGCCGAAGACGCATAAGAATACACAGCCACTCAGAGGACGACCGATAATCTCGGGGAATTATAATCTTACACAGGGTGCCAGCATCTATGTAGACCAGTTTTTAGTACCATTAGTCACCTCTCTACCATCTTATCTTAAGGACACTAAGGACACTGTCACTAAATTACAAGATTTAACAGTCACTGATTCCACCATGTTAGCGAGTATAGACGTTGAAAGTCTTTACACTAATATTAGGCACGATTTGGGGATCACGGCGTAAAGAAATTTCTTAATACACGCAGTATTCACTTTAAGACACATAATGAATTTGTCATTGATTTACTCACATTTGTTTTGACACATAATTACTTCTTATTTGATGATGCCTTCTTTTTCCAGACACAAGGCACCGCTATGGGGTCCACTTGTGCACCAAATTATGCTAATCTTTTTTTAGGGTGGTGGAAGAGTGAGTTTGTTTTCTCTGATGATTTTGAGCACTACACTAGTCACATTATATTTTGGGGTAGATTTATTGATGATGTGTTGATTTTGTGGGATGGGGGGAGCACCTTATTCACATCCTTCTTAGAAGCTCTTAATCACAATGATATTGGTATGCATTTCACTTCAGAGTTTGGGGGTAGACTAATTAATTTTTTAGATCTTACTATTATGATTGATGAGACTAACACGATTCAAACAAAAGTTTTTCGCAAACCTACATCGACGAATAATTTCTTACACTGGCAAAGCTGGCACCCTGTCACTCTGAGAAGAAGCATCCCTGTAGGGCAGTTCCTAAGGGCGAAGCGTAACTGCTCTACTCAAGAAACCTTTGAGGCGGAATCTGGAGAGTTATCCAGGAGGTTTAGAGAAAGGGGTTACCCTTTAGCCCATGTCAAGAAGGCACACAGGAGAGCAAACAACAGTGATAGGAGACAACTATTAACCTCAAATAGAGTAGCTACAGAACATAAAATCAGATGTATTGGTACATATGATGCATATAGTACTAGGATTTTCAATATCTTACGCAGATTCTGGCCGATTCTATATTCAGATCCAGATCTAATGGTTAATGGTTAAGGGGTTAATATTAGAAAATGGAATAAATAGCAGCTTGGTAGAAGAATGATCTAAAAATATAATAATCCAAAATGACAAGGCTGCTGGGAAGGATTTAAGAGCCACATTGTTTTTATTGTCTACAATTTATCCCAGTGTTTTCCAACCAGAGTGCCTCCAGCTGTTGCAAAACTACAACTCCCAGCATGCCCGGACAACCTTTGGCTGTCCGGGCATGCTGGGAGTTATAGTTTTGCAACAGCTGGAGGTACCCTGGTTGGAAAACACTATTATCCTATAGTCTTAAAGGGGTACATTTTTTTTTATAAATCAACTGGTGCCAAAAAGTTAACCAGATTTGTAAATTTGAAAAATCTTAATCCTTCCAGTACTTATTAGCTGCTGAATGCTACAGAGGAAATTATTTTCTTTTTGGATTTCCTTTCTGTCTGGCCACAGTGCTCTCTGCTGACACCTCTGTCCATGTCAGGAACTGTCCAGAGCAGCATTTGTTTGCTATGGGGATTTTCTCCTGCTCTGGACAGTTCCTGACATAGACAGAGGTGTCAGCAGAGAGCATTGTGGTCAGACAGAAAAGAAATCCAAAAAGAAAAGAATTTCCTCTGTAGTATACAGCGACTAACAAGTATTGGAAGGATTAAGATTTTTTTTAATAGAAGGAATTTACAAATCTAGATAACTTTCTGGCACAAAATGATTTAAAAAAAAGTTTTCCACCGGAGTGCTCCTTTAAGCTACCGGTACAGCTGTCAGATGAGCGTTCATTTCGGTCGACAGCTATTCCTAGTAAACTCTCATATACGTGCACAATCGTTTCAACCAGATGTCCGTGTGTTCTTAATAGGAAGAGAAGAATAAGCCGCTGCTAGACTACTGTGGTTGTGGGTTATCTACCTTGGGACAAAAGGATCAGGTGGCTTTCATGCTGCCTGAACCACAGGTCCTCAGGGTGGTCCCTATGGCAATCAGGGTGGACCCTGGTAGGCAGCATGAAAGTTTCAGGTTCCTATGAACATCACACCATACACATTAGACCAGTGTTTCCCAACCTGTGTGCCTCCAGCTGTTGCAAAACAAAAGCTCCCAGAAAACCCGGACAGCTAAAGGCTGAAATATTATTCAAGTAATCCGCTAAAATTAGCAGCAAGGAACAGCAGAAACTCAAGTATCAGACGAAGGCAGAATAATCACTTTTATAGATAAAGAAGAAATTCAAGGGTCTATTCACATGTTGCAGTTTCATTATAGGTCACGGTAAAAAAAAATAAAGATAAATAAAAATATGAGGCTTTTCACAACTGATTTAAAGGGGTACTCCGCCCCTGGCATCTTATCCCCTATCCAAAGGATAGGGGATAAGATGTCAGATCGCCGGGGTCCCGCTGTTGGGGACCCCGGGGATCGCTGCTGCAGCACCCCGCTATCATTACTGCGCAGAGCGAGTTCGCTCTGTGCGTAATGACGGGCGATACAGGGGTCGGAGCATCGTTACGTCACGGCTCCGCCCCTCATGACATCACGGCCCGTCCCCTTAATGCAAGTCTATGGCAGGGGGCGTGACGACCGCCACGCCCCCTCCCATAGACTTGTATTGACGGGGGCAAGCCGTGATGTCATGAGGGGCGGAGCCGTGACGTAACGATGCTCCGGCCCCTGTATCGCCCATCATTACGTGCAGAGCGAACTCACTCTGCGCAGTAATGATAGCGGGGTGCTGCAGCAGCGATCCCCGGGGTCCCCAACAGCGGGACCCCGGCGATCTGACATCTTATCCCCTATCCTTTGGATGTCTAGGGGCGGAGTACCCCTTTAACCGCAACAGGTAATGACCCCCTTGGAGCGAGTCCACATTTAGCAGCTTTGTTGTGGGTTTTACCACAATTTTCGCCCTAAGTACAGCTATGTATCAAATTGACAAAATGACCCATGGTGGCTTCTGGGCAGATTTTAGACCCCATGGACATCAGATAAAGGAGTTATCCAGGCTTGACCTATCCTCGGGTTTAGATCAGTGGGGGTCCGACTCTAACCCCCCGCCATTGGCTATTTAGCACCCAATCACACTAAGTATTTTACAAGCAGAATTGTGCTCCAGAAATCCACTCGGAAATTACATTGTAGCAGCCTTCCATTGTTTTCAATAGGATTCTGCTGCACCATTCCAGATCCCAGGCTCTGCCGAAAGAATGTTCATTATTTGGCGGGACCCGCTTGGAAATGTATTGCTGTCTATAGAGATGGCGTGTTTTTTTGAGAGCGGTCCTAGCGCAGGAATATCTTGTCAGTGCCCTATTTGTGGAATGTCCGTCCATGTTTTCCCGGGCAGACGTTCCGCAATATTTCCGCCATGTGAACATGCCTAATTAAGAATTAAAGGGATTATCCAGGGATAGAAAAGCAGAACTCAAAATTTTTGGGTAGTGTGAATAGACCCTTATTGTTTACATCAGGTTTGTATTCGCACACATCATACTTTCTCTACTGTAGCAATGCCTCATTGCGCTGTGATCTCTTTAAATAGGTGCTGGGTGTCGGACCTTCCCCAGATCTCAACTTTCTAAAAATTCTATAAAAAAAAAAAAAAATCCCTTTAAAAACACGACCATTTAGCACAGCACCATTCTTCAAAACAACTATCTTAATTCTGTTTTAGAGGTTACATTTTCTCGAGCGTAAAAAAACATAAAATAAGAAAAAAATAAAGAGAAACCCAAAAAACAAAACACAAACACATTTTCTGATATTTTACAAAAAGAATTAAGAGCTCAGAGCCATAGACCCAATGGTTCAATCTTCTACTTGTGTTTCTGTATCCAGCATTAGAACAGTTTTTGTTACATCTTGGTTCAGACCGGAATGATGTTGGCACGTGTATTGTTCAGTAAGGCTTTCTCCACTATACGCACACAACGTTACCCTCGGCCCACCGTTATAATTCTGACCGAGAGCGCGTTATTCGAGGGCCTTTCCGGATTTCTTTCCGCTTCTCTTCCTTACGTCTTCGTTTCTCCTCTTCTTTTATCGCTTTCTGAAAGGCATCTGTATTGGGTAAAAACTAGGAAAAAGACACCCACAATTACATTTAATACACCAAAAAATGGCATCTTAACAGTTATTAACGCAAAATTATAAACACTTTCTATAAGGCCTGGTTTACACCGCGATTTGTGCCTCTAAGGCAGTGTTTTTCAACCAGGGTGCCTCCAGTTGTTGCAAAACTACAACTCCCAGCATGCTGGGAGTTGAAGTTTTGCAACAGCTGGAGGCAACCTGGTTGAAAAACACTGATCTAAGGCATGGAAAATGTGAAAATGATTTGCCAATGGAACCATTCTTAGAGTCTATTAACACCGCAGAATTTGCGCCAGGGCAATTCCGCCTCAAATGAAAGCCCAATACACTTCTATGGGATTCTGCACTCCCGTTGACCTTTCGGAATTTCCGCTTGCGGAATTCAGCAAGCGGAAATTACGGAGTGTCAACGGGAGTGCAGAATCCCATAGAAGTGTACTGGTCGCAGTGTGAATAGACCCTCAGAACAATGCCAGGTAGAGGTTTTGTGCTCGTAGCTTCTGGGGCTGTGGTCAAGAGCCCACCACTTGTATACAAAAAAAAAAGGAATCTTGTAGCAGCACACAAGTAAAGTGAAAAAATGGGGATTTATTCCATAAAAAGTGTTTTCACAGCAAGCGACGTTTCGACCAGGCTCTCCTAGTCTTGAAAAAGACTAGGAGAGCCTGGTTGAAACGTTGCTTGCTGTGAAAACACTTTTTATGGAATAAATCCCCATTTTTTCACTTTACTTGTGTGCTGCTACAAGATTTCTTATATAATTAAAAAAAATTAAAGGATCACCAAGATAACACATCCTAGATCTGAATGAAGGAACGAATCGTATGAAATACTTTCGTCTTTACATAGTTGAATGTGCTGACAACAAAATCACACAAAAATTATCAATGGAGATCAAATTTATCAACCCATGGAGGTCTGGATATGGAGTCACACTCAAAATCAAAGTGGAAAACCACACTACAGGCTGATCCAACTTTGATGTAATGTCCTTAAAACAAGTCAAAATGAGGCTCAGTAGTGTGTGTGGCCTCCACTTGCCCGTATAACCTCCCTACAACACCTGGGTATGCTCCTGATGAGGTGGCGCATGGTCTCCTGAGGGATGTCCTCCCAGACCTGGACTAAAGCATCCGCCAACTCCTGGACAGTCTGTGGTGCAACGTGGTGTTGGTGGATGGAGCGAGACATGATGTCCCAGATGTGTTCAATCGGATTCAGGTCTGGGGAACGGGCGGGCCAGTCCATAGCATCAATGCCTTCCTCCTGCAGGAACTGCTGACACACTCCAGCCACATGAGGTCTAGCATTGTCTTGCATTAAGAGGCACCTAGGGCCAACCACACCAGCATATGGTCTCACAAGGGGTCTGAGGATCTCATCTCGGTACCTAATGGCAATCAGGCTACCTCTGGTAAGCACATGGAGAGCTGTGCGGCCACCCAAAGAAATGCCACCCCACACCATTACTGACCCACCACCAAACCAGTCATGCTGGAGGATGTTGCAGGCAGCAGAACGTTCTCCACGGCATCTCCAGACTCTGTCACATGTGCTCAGTGTGAACCTGCTTTCATCTGTGAAGAGCACAGGGCGCCAGTGGTGAATTTGCCAATCTTGTTGTTCTCTGGCAAATGCCAAACTTGATGCACGGTGTTGGGCTGTAAGCACAACCCCCACCTGTGGATGTCAGGCTCTCATACCACCCTCATGGAGTCTGTTTCTGACCATTTGAGTGGACACAGGCACATTTGTGGCCTGCTGGAGGTCATTTTGCAGGGCTCTGGCAGTACTCCTGCTCCTCCTTGCACAAAGGCGGAGGTAGCGATCCTGCTGCTGGGTTGTTGCCCTCCTACGGCCTCATCCACGTCTCCTGATGTACTGGCCTGTCTTCTGGTAGCGCCTCCATGCTCTGGACCCTACACTGACAGACAGAGCAAACCTTCTTGCCACAGCTTGCATTGATGTGCCATCCTGGATGAGCTGCACTACCTGAGCCACTTGTGTGGGTTGTAGACTCCGTCTCATACTACCACTAGAGTGAAAGCACCACCGGCATTCAAATGTGACCAAAACATCAGCCAGGATGCATAGGACCTGAAAAGTGGTCTGTGGTCACCACCTGCAGAACCACTCCTTTATTGGGGGTGTCTTGCTAATTGCCTATAATTTCCACCTGTTGTCTGTTCCATTTGCACAACAGCATGTGAAATTGATTGTCAATCAGTGTTGCTTCCTGAGTGGACAGTGCGATTTCACAGAAGTGTCATTGACTTGGAGTTACATTGTGTTGTTTAAGTGTTCCCTTTATTTTTTTGAGCAATGTATTTACTTATGAATGAAATCCACAGTTGCAAATTTTGTGGAGATCTGTAACAATTTTAAAATTTTGGGTTCATTGCAGATTTCCCATTTAAAATCCACAGCACATTAGCAGCATATATTGACAGAACTAATATTTTCCAAAAACAGCACCACGCCAGTGCTCAGGTTGTGTGTGGTATAACAACTTGGCTTCATTCACTTCTATGGGCTGCAATGAGCTCAACTGAGGGCAGGGGTGTAGCTTTTTATTTTATTTTTTATTTTTTTATTTTTTTTTTAAAGAAATCAGCTCTTTTTTTTCTTATCCTGGATAACCCCTTCCATGTGTGACCAGATTATAGTTAGGCTAAGTTTCCACTTGGTTTTTTTCTGGCAGTTTTTGGATATCTGCCACTGCAGTTTTTCAGCCAAAGCCAGAAGTGTATTCAAAAGGAATAGGACATATAAAGGAAGGACTTCTCCTCCATTATGGATCCACTTCAGACTTTGGCTCAAAAACTGCAGTGGCAGTATTCCAAAAACTGCCAGAAAAAAACCAAGTGGAAACTTAGCCTTAGGGAACCAATCTCTTTAATACTTTTATCCAAAAGTATAGATGTACTTTAAAATCTACATACCGTATATACTCGAGTATAAGCCGACCCGAATATAAGCCGAGGCCCCTAATTTCAACCCAAAATCCCAGGAAAAGTTATTGACTCGATTATAAGCCTAGGGTGGGAAATACATCATCCCCCCCCTGTCATCATCCAGACCCCCATCATTAACATCCTCATCATCATTACCCTGTCATCATCTAGACCCTCATCATCATCACCTGTCATCATCCCCTTGTCATCATCCCACACCCCCTTCATCATCCCCTTGTCATCATCCCACACACCCCCTTCATCATCCCCTTATCCCACACCCCCCCTTCATCATCCCCTTGTCATCATCCCACACACCCCCTTCATCATCCCCTTGTCATCATCCCACCCCCCCCTTCATCATCCCCACCCCCTTCATCATCCCCTTATCATCCCACACCCCCCTTCATCATCCCCTTGTTATCATCCCCACCCCCCTTCATCATCCCCTTGTCATCATCCCACACCCCCCCCTTCATCATCCTCTTGTCATCATCCGCCCTCAGTGGTCTTCAACCTGCGGACCTCCAGAGGTTTCAAAACTACAACTCCCAGCAAGCCCGGGCAGCCATCGGCTGTCCGGGCTTGCTGGGAGTTGTAGTTTTGAAACCTCTGGAGGTCCGCAGGTTGAAGACCACTGCGGCCTTCGACATCATCCAGCCCCCTTTAGTTCTCACCCCCTTTAGTTCTGTACAGTACTCGCCTCCGCTCGGCGCTGGTCTGGTGCTGCAGGGCTGTCCGGTGAGGAGGCCTCTTCTAAGCGCTTCAGGCCAGAATAGAGGCGTTGCCTTGACGATGACGCAGAAGTACGTTGGTAATGAACGTACCTCTGCGTCGTCAAGGTAACGTGACTATTCTGGGGCCGGGCCCGAAGCGCTTAGAAGAGGCCTCCCCGGTGAAGATAGCAGCCCGGAACCACTATCCCACCGGACGACCTCCTCACCTGACAGTCCTGCAGCACCAGACCAGCGCCGAGCGGAGGAGAGTACTGTACAGAACTAAAGGGGGTGAGAGGGGGCTGGATGATGTCGAAGGCCGCAGTGGTCTTCAACCTGCGGACCTCCAGAGGTTTCAAAACTACAACTCCCAGCAAGCCCGGACAGCCGATGGCTGCCCGGGCTTGCTGGGAGTAGTAGTTTTGAAACCTCTGGAGGTCCGCAGGTTGAAGACCACTGCGGGTGGGGAGTTCACTCGAGTATAAGCCGAGGGGGGTGTTTTCAGCACGAAAAATCGTGCTGAAAAACTCGGCTTATACTCGAGTATATACGGTAACCAAGTAAACTTACCTCCATATTTTCACTCCTAAAGGGATTTCGATAATCGGGGGACTTTTCACTAATGCCCAACTCCTGAGACATCTGCAATAAGAAGTTATATGTAACCAAAATATACGCTGCTAATAAAGCTCTGTCTATATACTGCACCTATACTACACTGGAATTTGCTGTCATAAAATTAGATATATAAAAAACACATTATACAATATCAGGCAATAGTATTATGCAGGATAAAAAACTAAAAATGTAAAGATCACAACCCAAAGGTTTACAGTTTTCATGTACTGTGGCTTTTGTAGTGAACACTATGACTAAAAGTATGTGACCCCTGACCATTGCATCTATATGAGCACAGACAGGGGTTCTTTACTAGAACATCAGGTGGTCATGGTGAACTCTATAAAAAAAGATCAGAAAGGGCCTGGATGCATTTTTGGAGACTAATAATATTACAGGTTATGGATATTAGATATATATGGACAGAACGTTGATCCAGGGATTTATTCTGATCACCATATTGGAGTCGGGAAGGAATTTTTCCCCTGGTATGGGGAAATTGGCATTGGCCTCATAAGGACAGTAGGGACAAAATAGGGTTATTCAGTTGAACTTTATGGACTCTGAACTTTTTTCAACCTTAAAAGGAAATTCGTCAACAGTGTCACCTGCACTAACCTGTTGGTACGGACAGGTAGTGCAGGGGACACAGATGACAACGGTACTTACCTTGTCCCGTTCTATGCAGTCGTTCTCCGGTAATCTTCTCCGTTATCTTCAGCTCCAGGCCCGGCTTGGAGCATGGGCGGAGCTTAGTGACATCACTGCTGCTGCTCTCTGCTGGGTCCCGCTGCTAGCAAACAGCAGCTGTAACATCACTAAGCTCCGCCCATGCTCCAAGCCGGGCCCGGAACTGAAGATACCAGAGAAGATTACCAGAAAACGACTGCACAGAACAGGACAAGGTAAGTACTGTTGTCATCAGTGTCACCTGCACTACCTGTCTGTACTGACAGGTTAGTGCAGGTGACACTGGTGACGGATTTCCTTTAAGAACTATGTAACTTTATATTAACACAAATATTGGATTATGACATACCAGGCCAAGAAGCTGGGAGTGAGGACCGTCATCAAAGATGCCACTCAGATTACAGAAGCCAATACCCCACCGAATCAGGTTGTTCCAATTGGAATTTCGATCAAAGTAATGGTGAACGATCTTGGGAAAACGTAGGACGACATCACCAAAGAAGGCGGAATTTTCCACAGTGTGTGAATAGGCTGCAACATAAAGCAGGTATTAACAGCCAGCATTATAACACTTCATCTGAACAGCCGCATCACATACTCTGCCAATGACCGATCTCCTTCAGACATTTTTCCTTCTCAACAAACCTGCCAAGAATCAGAAAATGAAGCTGACAATAGCCGCATTCTTATTTCTTTCCAGAAAAATCTGCCAGTGTTGCGGAACAATTCTTTGCGAGATGAGATTATTATTTATACCCTAGAAAGTCACACAATTGGGTTTTATGCCCTTTACATTATATTTCTATGCCTGCTGTACTGGAGAATAGAAACATTTATAAAGAAAAGCAATTTCTTTATTTTATCATTAGCTTTCAGAACATGAGAATTATTATTAAAGAGAATGAGTCATTAGAAGTGGACATTATTTAAAGGGGTACTCCCGCCCCTAGACATCTTATCCCCTATCCAAAGTATAGGGGATAAGATGTCTGATCGCCGCAAACTCCCTGCTGCGTTCATTTAGAGAGTCGGGTGCAGCAGCGGAGGCTCGTTACGTCGCGGCCACGCCCCCTCAATGCAAATCTATGGGAGGGGGCGTGGCCTTGACGTCACAAGCCTCTGGCCCGCATTGCCAGTCATCTGGCACGGAGCGAAGTTCAGCAGCAGGACCCCCACGATCAGACATCTTATCCCCTATCCTTTAGATAGGGGATAAGATGTCTCGGGGCGGAGTACCCCTTTAACCTTTTAAAAGGGGTAAAACATAAACCCACTGATAGCCTATCCTGTGGTTAGGTTATCAACAGCTTATTGGCGGGGTGTCGACACCTGGCCCTCCCACCGATCAGCCGTTTTTCACAGCCGTGACACCGGAAGTAAACACTTTGTAGGGGGCTGAAAGCCTAGGCTCTATACATAGTAGTGGAATTAAAGGAAAACTGACAGCCGGATTACCTGCACTAAACCCAATACCTGAGGTTATAGTGAAGGAGAACTGGATTATAACGAGGCATCACTTACCTGGATATGTGTTCCAGTTTCAGAGATACCCATTGCTAATAGCCAGCTTTGCACAATAGAGGCAGAACCTGGCGTACCCAAAACCATAATTTACTACTTTCCGTTGTTTTTATTTTTACTAGTGCAGTTTTAGGGTAGAGTCACACGTAGCACATCCGCAAAATATTTGATGCTGCGGATGCGCTGATGACCGTCGCTAGATTGAGCTCCCTGCTGCGTGCTCCCTGCTGCGCCCATGTGTCCTGCGTGTCTGCTCATAGCAGAAATCCACTTCTATGAGCAGACACACAGGGATTTGCAGGTCTGTAGTAAACTGCGCGCAGTTTACTACAGACTTGCAGATCCCTGTGTGTCTGATTGTGGAAGCGGATTGCTGGACACATGGGCACAGCAAGGAGCTCAATCTAGTGACGGTCAATAGCACATCCGCAGCGTATTTCATGTGACTCTACCCTTACAGTACATTAAAGTTATTATTACCTTTTAAACCATTGCACCAGGGGACAGAGGACCAATCAGATGATAGAAGGATTCTCTGTCAAACACCTTATATGCTGCAGCAGCTGCTGTACACTGTATCTAATAGGTTTAGCTGCCAGGATCGGCATCTAATGGATTTAACTACCAGGATCGGCGTCATCTCTGATCAAAGCATTTGTGTAATACAACCCTGCTGCCAATCTTGTGGGTCCCCTGACAGCATCCACGAGATCACCATGACAAAAAAATAAAAAATAAGTTGTGGTATGGCATGCTGGGAGTTGTAGTTTTTCAACAGCTGGGGGCACTCTGGTTGGGAAATACTGATCTATATAAAGAAAAATCTCAGTGATCACAGGCAATTGGAGTGCTGGAATTTTCCTGTTTTGTGTAGCTCACTTTTATACTTTGCCTGGGGTGGTTTAGCAGATGACATTTTTTTTTTTTTTTTTTAAAACAAGGTACTAAAAAGTGATGCATTTTTTCTCACAATCTGGTACCCTTCTCTCTTTACATGAAGGGAATTCTCACTTAGGCTATGTTCACATGGCAGAATTTCTGCATTTCCACACAAAAAGCAGACTGCGGATTTTTCGCAGTTCCGTGGAACCTGAGCTGAATTTCTGTGCTTTCAAAGCACACATTTCACTTGAATTCAGAGTTCCATTAACTTTAATGGGGCTCTAAACGGAATTGCAAAAATTCCGTTGTGTAAACAGTGGAATCCCCATTGAAATTAACAAGCAGTAAATTTTGCGGAATTTTTGAGCAGTGTTTTAGCCTCAGACTGGTCCAAAACTGAAATATGCAAATAGATGCCATATATCTAGAAATGGCTGCAAATAAAAAGGCTTATACTTGTATATGCATAATGTGTTACTAATCCACAGCATGGCCATACACATCTTACACCAACAATACATTGTACTGCAGTATACAATGTGCACTTCTCCCTCCTCGCAGTCTATACACCCATCATACATAGCCTAGAACAGCTCTATAGAAGATGCTGACCCCATAAACATGATCAGAATGCTTACGCTTCATACGATGAACTGTTTATAATATAAATATCAGTGAATTCTCCTTTGTAGCACTTTATATCTAACCTATCTTACCATCTTTAATCTTCTCATCTATGGGGAATGGACCATCAGGCTGTATTCCTGCTGCAATGAGAACAGCTCGGGAGTCCTCCAGCACCTGGTACAACACAAAATATTATCATAGTGCAAAGCTAAAGGTAATCTGTATTTCCTGCTAAGAGACACCATTGAATCATACTACGGAACTTCCGTGCGTGGAATTGTGCTCCGGAATTACGTTGTATAAAACTCAACATTGGAGTGCATGGGCCTTCCGCGGTCCCATTCACACTGCAGAAAACTGCTTCTGAAATTGATACAGCAGTGGCCACCAGACGGAATCTCTGAGAGGAATTCCTGATTAGAATTACGTGTGTGGATATTCTGTAGTGTGAACATATCCTTAGGGTATAAAAGCAAACTTTACCATTCCTGAAGCCGATGGTGGAGCCAAGCTGCCCAAGTGCCTGGCATGGTTTCTTGTTCACACTCGTCTCCCTCTTTGATTGATGTAAAGAGCCTCGAATGTCTAACTAGGAGGTGGGAGCAAGCGAGGAGGCGTGCCAAATTGTGGCACTTAAGCAGCTCAGCCCCATCTTCTTGACACTTGGCTGAAAAAAAAAAAACTTTCGGACATCACTATCACCTCCCTTAAAGGGAAAGTTTACTTTTATAGCAGCTCTTCTATGGTTGGTTACTCCATCACCTAAATAAGAGACAACTCTTTTCACAATGATCACATGATGCTCAGGTCCCGCTCCTAATAAAATAAGCTACAGGGGAAAAGTACTATTGATTAGTGGCCAATAAGATGAATAGCTATCCTTGTTATAAAAACATGGCGTAAGTCTGCCACAATGGGAGGCATTTGTGGGGCAATGATACCTGGTTAAAAGCCACCTTTGGGACATCAGTCTGGGAAGTGCGTGTTTAGGGACTGGACGGAATGACTAAACTCAGATGACTCTTCACCAGTAACTTACACACAGTGCATGCTAAAAGTTTACTTTCTACATTACCCAACATTAGGCAAATTATACAGGGGCATCATCACAATACTGTTACCATCCAGTATAATGGCAGAGTGGCAGCTGGGGGCCTAGAAATTGGTGACCTTTACCAGATCTGATCGATGATCTGATCGGTGGAGGTTCTGAACATCAGACTTCCACCATCAAACATGAAAGGAGATAAAAAAAAATTCTTCAAAAACTGCACCACATTAGTCTGCAGGATGGCTGTGGTTTAGCAGCTCAGTTCCATTAAAGTGAATAGAGCCAAATTGTTAACCACAAACAATCATACATTTTTTTTAATAGAAATTAGCTATGTTTCGCTATTGCTGGATAGCCCTTAAAAGTCTCCGCAATTTTGGCAGGACTGGGACTACCTTATGAATATGGAGGTGTGCTGACTCTCCCCTACAGATAAGTTCAGGGAAAAGGAGGATCAGGCATGTTGACTTTCAACTCCTGGTTATCTTAGACATATATGGCAGCAGCTTTTTTTATTTTTATTTTTTTTTTACCTTAAATAGGTACTCCGCCCCTAGACATCCTATCCTTTGTATAGGGGATAAGATGTCCCCCTGTGATTTTTCCTGCAGCTCCCTCCCATAGGCTTACATTGAGGGGGCGGAGCCGTGACGTTGCGATACTCCGGCCCCTTTATTGTGAGTCATCAGCCACGGAGCAAAGCTTTGTTCCATGCAGCTAATGACTGGGGGGCTGCAGGAGAGATCACGGGGGTCCCCAGCAGCGGGACCCCCGCGATCAGACATCTTATAGGGGATAAGATGTCTAGGGGCAAAGAACTCCTTTAACCTACAGAACACATGCACGCTTAGCTTAACCAAGCGTACTTGTGTATAGAAAGGGCAAAAGCATTCAGCTATTGGAGGGGTATGACTGCCTAAAAGGGGTCCTCTAGAGGGAAAAAAAATGGTGACAGAAAAATTATACAGATTTTCTAATTACTTCTATATAAAGATCTAAAGCTTTCCAGTACTCATCAGCTGCTGTATGCTACAGAGGAAGTTGTGTAGTCCTTTCCAGTCTGATCACAGTGCACACAGTTTCTGACACGGAAAGAGGTGGCAGCAGAGAGCACCCTGTCTGACTGAAAAGACTACATGACTTCTTCCAGGACATCCAGCAGCTGATAAGATTTTTAAACAGAATTTACAAATTTGCATAACTTTCTGTCACCAGTTGATTTGAAAACATATGTTTCCTTTTTGGAGTACTCCTTTAAGCCTGAATACTATATCATGGAACAGTATATTTGTGATGCCTATGCCGCTTTAGTCTTTTTGCCAAAAGATCTCATAAAGATGAGAAAGGTCACTGGTATGGAAAGAATCTCACCTTGAAAAGCCCCTTTAGCATTATGTCAATAATCTTGTACTGCTGGTTGACATCATTTAGTTCAATTAGGTTGTTGAGGGCATTGATCTGATCCTTCCTCTTCACCTCAAAAAGCTTCTTATCTGCAATCTGTCAAGGCCTAAATAGCATAAACGAACTTTACAGAAAATAATCATTACAGTACAGTAAGTGCAACTACAACGTCATATAGTGTGCTAAATACAACAAGAAGCTAAACATGTCCAGAATTAAGACAAATATAATTGTGCATCAACGCACACATGCAAATTACACTTTGATACCATCTAAATTAGTTAGAAGAATCTGCCATATGGTGTTATATAAAGTATCTAGACATGTGCTGCTTTACATAGTTACATAATTAATAGTATGGTTGAAAAAAAAGACACATGTCCATCAAGGTTAACCAAGGAATTGAAGGGAAGGGGTATGGGGGGATGAGATGTTATATTTCTTTGTAAGAATTAAAGGGGTACTCCGGTGAAAAACAACTTTTTTTAAATCAGCTGGTGCCAGAAAGTTAAACAGATATGTAAATTACTTCTATTTAGAAATCTTAATCCTTCCAGTACTTATCAGCTGCTGTATGCTCCATAGGAAGTGGAGTTGTTCTTTTCTGTCTGACCACAGTGCTCTCTGCTAACACCTCTTTCCATGTCAGGAACTGTCCAGAGCAGGAGAGGTTTGCTATAGGGATTTGCTCCTACTCTAGACAGTTCCTGAGACAGACAGATGTTAGCAGAGAGCACTGTGGTCAGTCAGAAAAGAAATGTAAAAAGAAAAGAACTTCCTCTGTAATATGCAGCAGCTGATAAGCACTGGAAGGATTAATATTTTTAAATAGAAGTAATTTACAAATCAGTTTAACGTTCTGGCACCGGTTAATTAAAAAAAGAAAAAAAGATTTTCACTGAAGTACCCCCCCACTTTAATGTTATTTTGTTTTAAGAATGTATCTAACCCTGTTTTGAAGCTTTAAACTGTTCCTGCTGTGACCAGTTCCTGAGTTAGACTGTTCCATAAATTCACAGTTCTTATGGTAAAGAAGGCTTGTCGTTACTTTAGACTTTATTTTTAAAAATATTTAAATGGACACTGTCAGATTAAAAAACTTTTTATATGTTGGACATCTTGACAAAATATTAACCTTTCTAATATACACTGCTCAAAAAAATAAAGGGAACACTAAGATAACAAATCCTGGATCCGAATGAATGAACTAAACGTATTAAATACTTTCGCCTTTACATAGTTGAATGTGCTGACAAAAAAAACACACAAAAATTATCAATGGAAATCAAATTTATCAACCCATGGAGGTCTGGATATGGAGTCACACGCAAAAATCAAAGTGGAAAACCACTCTATAGGCTGATCCAACTTTGATGTAATGTCCTTAGAACAAGTCAAAATGAGGCTCAGTAGTGTGTGTGGCCTCCACGTGCCCATATGACCTCCCTACAACGCCTGGGCATGCTCCTGATGAGGTGGCGGATGGTCTCCTGAGGGATGTTCTCCCAGACCTGGACTAAAGCATCCGCTAACTCCTGGACAGTCTGTGGTGCAACGTGGCATTGGTGGATGGAGCGAGACATGATGTCCCAGATGTGCTCACTCGGATTCAGGTCTGGGGAATGGCCGGGCCAGTCCATAGCATCAATGCCTTCCTCTTGCAGGAACTGCTGACACACTCCAGCCACATGAGGTCTAGCATTGTCTTGCATTAGGAGGAACCCTGGGCCAACCGCACCAGCATATGGTCTCACAAGGGGCCTGATAATCTCATATCGGTACCTAATGGCAGTCAGGCTACCTCTGGCAAGCACATGGAGGGCTGTGCGGCCCCCCCAAAGAAATGCCACACCACACCATTATTGCTCACCACCAAACCGGTCATGCTGGAGGATGTTGCAGGCAGCAGAACGTTCTCCACTGCATCTCCAGACTCTGTCACATCTATCACATGTGCTCAGTGTGAACCTGCTTTCATCTATGAAGAGCAAAGGGTGCCAGTGGCGAATTTGCCAATCTTGGTGTTCTCTGGCAAATGCCAAACTTGATGCACGGTGTTGGGCTGTAAGCACAACCCCCACCTGTGGACGTTGGGCCCTCATACCACCCTCATGGAGTCTGTTTCTGACCGTTTGAGTGGAAACATACACATTTGTGGCCTGCTGGAGGTCCTTTTGCAGGGCTCTGGCTGTGCTCCTCCTGCTCCTCCTTGCACAAAGGTGGAGGTATCGGTCCTGCTGCTGGGTTGTTGCCCTCCTAAGGCTTCCTCCACGTCTCCTGATGTACTGGCCTGTCTCCTGGTAGTGCCTCCATGCTCTGGACACTACGCTGACAGACACAGCAAACCTTCTTGCCACAGCTTGCATTGATGTGCCATCCTGGATGAGCTGCACTACCGGAGCTACTTGTGTGGGTTGTAGACTCTGTCTCATGCTATCACTAGAGTGAAAGCACCGCCAGCATTCAAAAGTGACCAAAACATCAGCCAGGAAGGAATCATAGGAACTGAGAAGCGGTCTGTGGTCACTACCTGCAGAACCACTCCTTTATTGGGGGTGTCTTGTTAATTGCCTATAATTTCCACCTGCTGTCTGTTCCATTTGCACAACAGCATGTGAAATTGATTGTCAATCAGTGTTGCTTCCTGAGTGGACAGTGTGATTTCACAGAAGTGTCATTGACTTGGAATTACATTGTGTTGTTTAAGTGTTCCCTTTATATTTTTGAGCAGTGTACTTCATAAGTTTTAATTTTATTTTATTTTTATAGAAATCATGGCTTATAAAAAATAAAAAAAATAAAAACACCACTAGGGGTCTCCATACCATCCAGAACATAAATCCTGTCCTGCTGCAGCATCAACTTTGTCCTAGCCGACGCACAGGCTGGGACAAAGTCCAGCAAGTGAGGGCGGGACTAGCACTCCTCTGTGCTCACTCCTGTAGACTGCAGTATGAAAACAGAGAGGAGGGAATTACTGAGCAGCCTGCAGTGATTGGATGAAGAGACCCAGCACAGCAAGCTCAGGGAGGAAGTGAATGCATGGTGAGTGAGGGCAGACTCAGTGCTTACCTCTGACACGCCCCATCCAGAGCAGTGGATGTCAGAATGAGTGAACAACAGAACAGAGGGATGTGTGAGCCAAATACAGAAGCTACACACATAACAAAGACATGTGAAGAATCTGTATGATCTGGTGAATAACATAGAGCAGCATTATTTTCTTTTCTGTGATATGACAGGTACGCTTTAAAAGAAGAAAAAAAGACAAACAGATGGATTTCCGAAACAATTACACACAGAAGGATTTGGTAAACATTAGATCTCAGGTTTGTGTAACGTAGTCGCTCGGTTCCGGAAGGCCGCCTCTTCATTGCCAATAATTGTAGTACAAAGAAGAAGCTATTTAAGAGGCAGAACGCCAAGATTACATCTAAGCCAAAAAAATATGTTTTTCTTCTCATAAAATGTGCGAATCCTTGATATATACATTGGGCATGATTGCTGCAATATTATTATAGGACTTATCTAGGATTTACCATATGTATGAGATGATAAAAACGAATTATTTGTGCGGAAGGAGGCAGACATACTGATCTTACACAATGATTACTACCCGGCGCGCCCTGTGCCATGAATACATCAGAACGGACGGAAAGGATACAGATTTCAAACGCGTTGTCTTTCTTTTGCTTGTTTGTCTCTGAGCAATTCCCCAAGGACAGCAGAGCGAGCAGCAGAAAACTCAATACTTGGACGGGATCCATCATAGGCCCTGCAAGACAGAGGAGAACACATATGCTGAGTGAGAGGAGGAGGAGGAGGAGAAGAAACACATATACATTATAGCAGTGTCTCCCAACCAGGGTGCCTCCAGCTGTTGCAAAACCACAACTCCCAGCATGCCCGGACAGCCTTTGGCTGTCCGGGCATGCTGGGAGTTGTAGTTTTGCAACAGCTGGAGGCATCCTGGTTTGAAGACACTGCTTTAACCCCTTAAGGACCCGGGCTTTTTCCGTTTTTTCATTTTCAATTTTTCCTCCTTAACTTTAAAAAATCATATCTCTTAAACATTTTCACCTAAAATTATAGTTTTGGGGGCTTCTGTTTTTAAGCAGTACATTTTTTGTCAAAAATGACACCTTATCTTTATTCTGTAGGTCCATACGGTTAAAATGATACCCTATTTGTATAGGTTTGAATTTGTATCACTTCCGAAAAAAATCATGAATACATGCAGGAAAATTTATATGTTTAAAATGGTCATCTTTTGACCCCTATAACTTTTTTAATTTTCTGTGTTCAGGGCGCTTTGAGGACTAATTTTTTGCGCCGTCATCTGAAGTTTTTAGCGGTAGCATTTTTGTTCTGATCAGACTTTTTGATCACTTTTTATTCACTTTTTTGTGGTATAAAAAGTGATCAAAAATGCGCTATTTTGGACTTTGGAATTTTTTTGCGCGTACGCCATTGAACGAGCGGTTTAAAAAGCGGTATATTTTTATAATTCGGACATTTCCGCACGCGGCGATACCACATATGTTTATTTTTATTATTATTTACATAATGTTTTTTTTATTTTTGGAAATGCCGGGTGATTCAAACTTTTATTAGGGGAAGGGATAATTGAAAGGGTTAATGATTTTTTTTACACTTTTCTTATGCAATATTATAGCTCCTATAGGGGGGGGGCTATAACATTGCATTAACTGATCTTTTACACTGATTGATCCATCTCCATAGGAATGGATCAATCAGTGTTTTCGGCGATTGATTGCTCAAGCCTGGATCTCAGGCTTGAAGCATTCATTCGGCGATCGGACAGCACAGGAGAAGGTAAGAGACCTTCCTCCTGTGCTACAGCTGTTCGGGATGCCGCGATTATACCGCGGCGATCCCGAACAGCTCCATGAGCTAACCGGCATATTTTACTTTTGTTTTTAGCCGCGCGATCAGTGCCGCGCGCTATTAGAGGCGTGTCCCGGCTTCACTATGATGCCGGGCCCACCGCGATATGATGCGGGGTCACCGTGTGACCCCGCGTTATATCGCAGGACCGGGACCCAGGACGTACCCATACGTCCTGGGTCCTTAAGAGGTTAAAGTTTGGCTGTCCTGGGAGTTGTAGTTTTTCAACAGCAGGAGGCACCCTGGTTGGCAAACACTGCATTATAGGGATATAAGACCTATTCCCTATCAACCATGATCTCCAGTCTGTAAGGCTCCAACAACAGTCCTGGATTAGATTTTTTTCCTGTTCTACTCCAATGGAGTAGTAAAAAAAAACTAAAATAAAAAAAACAAAAAAAAAAAACAGGAATGTTGATGGGCCATGAGGACTGGGTTGGGGACCACTGAGCTACTGAATGGGGATCCGATTGTCTATGGGAGCTGCTGAGGAGAGAGGAATTTTGCATTGTCAAATCGGCACAGATTTGTCTAGTGGATTTCTTTGCAGACTTGCTGTGGACATTTCTGGCACAAATATGACTCATGTAAACTTACCCTTAAACCGTTAAGGACCAAGGGGTACAGGTACGCCCTGATGTCCTGGCACTTAAGGACCCAGGATGGCAGCTGAAATCATTCAGCAGGCATCCCGTGACAATGCCTGGGACCCCCCATGTCGGCGTTCGCTGCAGATCGCCGGTGAATTCACACCGACGAACTCACACCAGCGAACTACGGTGATTCCAGACATACGGGTCACGTGTGACCTAATGATCTGGAATAAGAAGGTGATCGGCAGTGTACTATGTATCGCCAATCACCTCCTGTTGCAGGGGGGAGGTGGCGATCATAACCAGAGCTGAGAGAAGGAGCCAGGGACCCCCCCTCTGACCAGATCTGTGCCCCTCAGGGCAGAAGAAGTGGCCTCCTGCCACCTGTAGCTCAGGGTAACTTTGTGTGGAGGGACAGGTAGAAGTTGAGAAAAAAAAGCAACAAACCCCCGACCCCCTAATAGGTCCTCAAGGGTCCGCCACACATTTTGCAGCATGACCCAGGCCCTTTTAGGGCTTCAGGGCGCTGCATTTGGCCACCTTTTTGGGGGGGGGGGGGGGGGTCGCAGCATTTAAAATTTTTTATTTTTTTTATAACGTGTGATATTTTATCATGCACAGTTATATAAAGTTTGCACCAAGTACACACACTACACACTTCCCCTTGTGCTGCATATGGGCCTAGTAAAAAAAAACTGAGTCAGGCAGTACTGGAGCGAGGTCGTCCTCTACCAGTCCCCACTCTACAGTATGGTCATGGCACGGAGGCGGTTCGAGGCTATACGGAAATGCCTGCATCACACTGATAATGCGACATGTCCCCCATGAAGTGATCTCTGATCAAGTCCTCAAGCCATACAACGACACGTGGAAAACACGGGTATGGTACAAAAAAGTTAGTCTACTTGGTACTGGTTGCCATGTACAACTCTTTTGTACTGTCCCAATACGCTGGCAACATAGGGGCATTCCTGCAGTTCCAAGAAGAAGTCCTTAGCGCCCTGATCTTTGGCGACTGGGAAAGATCAGGCAGGACTTCCCAAGGAACTGAAGTTATAGGTGCCAGGATTGTCCCAGGCCAACACTTTCCAGGTGAGGTCCCCCACACTGGAAAGAAGGGACGATCCCAGAAAAAATGCAACTGGTGCCAGAAATTTAAAACAGATTTGTAAATTACTTCTATTTAAAAATCTTAACCCTTTCAGTACTTATCAGTTGCTGTATGCTCCACAGGAAGTTCTTTTCTTTTTGAATTTCCTTTCTGTCTGACCACAGTGCTCTCTGCTGACACCTTTGTCCATTTTGGGAATTGTCCAGAGCAGGACAGGTTTGCTATGGGGATTTGACAGTTCCTAAAATGGACAGAGGTGTCAGCAGAGAGCACTATGGTCAGACAGATGGAACACTTAAAAAGAAAACTTCCTGTGCAGCATACAGCAGCTGATAGTACTGGAAGAGTTAAGACTTTTTAATAGAAGTAATTTTCAAATCTGTTTAACTTTTTGGCACCAGTTTATTTAAAATAAAATGTTTCCCAGGGGAGTACCCCTTTAAGGATTGGTAGTATCACATTTCCATAGAGTACTAAATTTTCCCTTTAATTTCCCATAATTTGGCCCCAATGTACCAAATCCAGAGTACATTCCAAATTTTAACCCCATAAACCACTAAATTGCCAAAAAAAATAAAAATAAAAAAATAGATAAGATCTCTGGGGGTATTTTTTCCAAAAATGGATCATGAGTCACTAGCATCAGGGTCATTTTTATGTTGCCTCAAATACGCAGCGCTCTCTCTCCACCTGAATGAGGTGCGCATTTTGAGGCAACAGGTTAGGGACGGCCACACATCACATTCCCTGAATGATGATTCAGAGCATAGGGTTTATTTTTTACTTTTGGCTATGCTCTGGGTAATCATTCAGGGAACATAACTGGCATATCAGTACCGTATATACTCGAGTATAAGCTGAGTTTTTCAGCACGATTTTTCGTGCTGAAAACACCCCCCTCGGCTTATACTCGAGTGAACTCTCCACCCGCAGTGGTCTTCAACCTGCGGACCTCCAGAGGTTTCAAAACTACAACTCCCAGCAAGCCCGGGCAGCCATCGGCTGTCCGGGCTTGCTGGGAGTTGTAGTTTTGAAACCTCCGGAGGTCCGCAGGTTGAAGACCACTGCGGCCTTCGACATCATCCAGCCCCCTCTCACCCTCCTTTAGTTCTGTACAGTACTCACCTCCGCTCGGCGCTGGTCCGGTGCTGCAAGACTGTCCAGAGAGGAGGTGGTCCGGTGGGATAGTGGTTCCGGGCTGCTATCTTCACCAGGGAGGCCTCTTCTAAGCGCTTCGGGCCCGGCCCCAGAATAGTAACGTTGCCTTGACAACGACGCAGAGGTACGTTCATTGCCAACGTACTTCTGCGTCATTGTCAAGGCAACGCCTCTATTCCGGGCTGGAAGCACGGAGAAGAGGCCTCCCCGGTGAAGATAGCAGCCCGGAACCACTATCCCACCGGAGGACCTCCCCACCGGACAGTCCTGCAGCACCGGACCAGCGCCGAGCGGAGGAGAGTACTGTACAGAACTAAAGGGGGTGAGAGGGGGCTGGATGATGTCGAAGGCCGCAGTGGTCTTCAACCTGCGGACCTCCGGAGGTTTCAAAACTACAACTCCCAGCAAGCCCGGACAGCCGATGGCTGCCCGGGCTTGCTGGGAGTTGTAGTTTTGAAACCTCTGGAGGTCCGCAGGTTGAAGACCACTGAGGGCGGATGATGAGAAGAGGATGATGAAGGGGGGGTGTGGGATGATGACAAGAGGATGATGAAGGGGGGGGGGGTGGGATGATGAAGGGGGGTGGGGATGATGACAAGGGGATGATGAAGGGGGGTGGGGATGATGACAAGGGGATGATGAAGGGGGGTGGGGATGATGACAAGGGGATGATGAAGGGGGGTGGGGATGATGACAAGGGGATGATGAAGGGGGGATGTGTGGGATGATGACAAGGGGATGATGACAGGTGATGATGATGAGGGTCTGAATGATGACAGGTGGTGATGATGATGAGGATGTTAATGATGGGTCTGGATGATGTATTTCCCACTCTAGGCTTATACTCGAATCAATAACTTTTCCTGGGATTTTGGGTTGAAATTAGGGGTCTCGGCTTATACTCGGGTCGGCTTATACTCGAGTATATACGGTAGTCAATTTGCAAATAGTACACTTTATCCATTCCTGGAAAATACATTTAGGGAACACTCGTCCATTCCAAATGTCCAGTTCCCCCTATACACCTTTCCCAAGGGGTGTACTGTGTCGAATGGGGTAACATGTGGGTGTTCCTTTCCCGCTGAATGTGTGCAACCGTCAGCTACTGATATGCCATAGGCCTCCAATGCAAACATTGCTCTATGACTCTTGAGCCCTGTAGTGCTCCCGCACAGCATGTTATGTCCACATATGGGGTATTTCCATACTCAGAAGCAATGGTGTTACAAAATTTGGGGGGGCATTTTTTCCTATTGCACCTTGTGCAAATGAAAAATTTGGGGTAACATCGGCATTTTTTGTGAAAAAAAGGAGATTTTTAAATGCTTACCGTAAAATCTCTTTCTCCATTGGGGGACACAGACCGTGGGTGTATGCTGCTGTCTCTAGGAGGCTTGACACTATGGCAACAAAAAAAGGTCAGCTCCTCCCAGCAGGATATACCCGCCTCCAGGCCCTGTGCTAATCAGTTTTAGTTCCAGAGCAATAGGAGAGGACCGACAGGTCAAGGAAAAACACAAACTGTCCAAGAACCAGAAGAAAAAGTATCACTGAACACACCCTTGGACAGAGAACAAAAGAGGAACCCAAAAAGGGGCAGGAGCTGTGTCCCCCAATGGATCCTTCGAGAAAGAGATTTTATGGTAAGCATAAAAAATCTCCTTTTCTCTATCGGCTCCATTGGGGGACACAGACCACGGGACGTACCAAAGCCGTCCCTTGGGTGGGCAGATAATCAGTCAGGCAGACGGCTGTTACATTGCTGCCTGCAGCACTTTACAGCCCAGACTAGCATCAGCCGATGCAAAGGTATGAACCCGGTAGAACCTTGAAACAAGAAATGCCACTTTCCAAGAAATGAGGTGCAGGGACACCTCCCTAAGGGGTTCAAAGGGGGCACCTTGGAGGACACCCAGAACCAGGTTTAAGTCCCATGGGGGAGAAGGTGACCGATAAGGAGGGGCAGCGTGCGCCACTCCTTGAAGGAAGGTCCGGACATGAGAATTAGAAGCCAGAGGACGCTGAAAAAGAATAGAAAAGGCCGAAACCTGACCCTTAAGGGAACTGAGAGACAACCCCTGTTCTAATCCCGACTGTAAGAAGGAGAGAAGACGAGGAATGGAAAAAGTAACAGGAGACAAGGCCTGAGCTTCACACCAACGAAAATAAGACCGCCAGGTACGGTGGTAAATTTTCACCGAAGAGGGCTTATGAGCCCTGAGCATGGTGCGAATGACTTGAAAAGAGAAACCGCGGGCTCTCAAAACCGTGGTCTCAACCGCCATGCTGTCAAATGCAGCGACTGTAAATTGGGGTGGCAAAGAGGACCCTGAGACAACAGGTCCGGACAAAGTGGAAGGTGCAATGGAGTGTCGTCAAGGAGCCTGACAACGTTGGCGTACCACGTCCTTCGGGGCCAATCTGGAGCCACCAGTATGGCGGGAACGGCCTCCGCTTTGAGCTTCCTCAGAACCCTGGGAAGGAGAGGAAGGGGAGGGAACAGATAGGGCAGGGCAAACCCCGCCCAAGGAATCACTAGGGCATCCACGGCTAGAGCCAGGGGTCCCGGGACATCAACACAAAGAAGAATCTTCTGATTGTGCCGAGATGCGAAGAGGTCCACGTCTGGAATGCCCCAGAGGTCGCAGATCTGCGCGAAGACTTCCGGATGTAGAGACCACTCGCCGGGACCGGCTGAGGAACTCCGCTTCCCAGTTGAGCACACCTGGAATGTGAATCGCTGAAATGGCCGGAACCTTGTTTTCCACCCAGAGGAGAATCTTTGTCACCTCGGCCATGGCTGCCGAGCTGCGAGTGCCGCCTTGCTGATTGATGTAAGCTACAGCCGTGGCGTTGTCCGACTGGACGCGGACAGGGCGGGTCTGAAGCAGGGACTCCCAATGAAGAAGACAAAGAAGAATCGCCCTCAGTTCCAAGATGTTTATCGGGAGAAGGGCTTCTCGGGGAGACCAGAGGCCTTGAACCATTAAGTCCCTGAACACACCGCCCCAGCCCGACAGACTGGCATCTGTTGTAACCACCTGCCAGTGGAGGGGAAGAAATGATCGCCTCTGAAGAAGGGGGGAGCGGAGCCATCAGAGCAGAGACTGACGGATCCGACTAGGGAGAGCAATCTTGCGATCGAGCGACCGAGGAGATCTGTCCCATCGAGAGAGAATCGCCAGTTGAAGGGGGCGGTATTGATACTGGGCAAAAGGTACAGCCTCCATGGCAGCTACCATCCGACCCAAAACTTCCATGCAAAAGCTGACTGAAACTGGGACCTGGGCCCGAAGCGAGCGGACTCCTGACAGGAGAGTCAGACGTTTGTCCAGTGGAAGGCAAATCCGGGCAGAGGCCGTGTTAAGTCCCAAGAAGATCAGAGATTGGGTGGGAGAGAGGACAGACTTGTCCCGGTTAACCATCCACCCGAAGCGATCCAAGGTCTGGAGAGTGAGATCCACATTCTCCAGAGTCTGGACCAGGGCTGTGGAGTCAATAGATAAATGTTCCTACTCAGACTCAGACTCCACAGTTTTTTGTACTTACGACTCTGACTCCCCGACTCCTCTGTATTAATATGCGAATGTATTTATAAACACAGTTGAATTCAAGAAGCTGTTCCACCAAGTTCTTCTAAGCTCTTCTAGCAGAGAGAGGTAGTTGGGCAGAAGCTGCTGCCTTCTCTTTGTGTGCTGATCTGCTGCTGAAGATAGGGCAGTGGGAGGATCCAGGAAGGGGCATTTATTATAAAACATGGTTTCCCTAGTAGAATCCCATAGCCATGTTTAAAGTTTAAAGGGGTACTCCGCCCCTAGACATCTTATCCCCTATCCAAAGGATAGGGGATAAGATGTCAGATCGCCGGGGTCCCGCTGCTGGGGACCCCCGGGATCGCCGCTACGGCACCCCACTATCATTACTGCACAGAGCGAGTTCGCTGTGTGCGTAATGATGGGCGATACAGGGGACGGAGAAGCTTGACGTCATGGTTCCGCCCCTCATGACATCACAGCCTGCCCCCTTAATGCAAGTCTATGGCAGGGGGCGTGATGATCGGCACGCCCCTTCCCATAGACTTGTATTGAGGGGACGGGCCGTGACGTCACGAGGGGCGGAGCCGTGATGTAACGATGCTCTGGCCCCTGTATTGCCTGTCATTAAGCACCAGCAGCGGGACCCCGGCGATCTGACATCTTATCTAGGTAATAAGATATCTAGGGGCGGAGTACCCCTTTAAGCTAACAATGGTCGATAGTCGATAGATAAATGTTCCTACTCAGACTCCACAGTTTTTTGTACTTACGACTCTGACTCCTAATTGTGCGTTGCGTGCCATATAGTGAAGCACATGAAAAGCATGCTTCTTCACGGTCACTTAACGTGTTCGTTTTGCGGTTACATGAGGCACTGCATGCATTGGTCTTTATTCTTACAGTAGAGAAGACATTAATTATAACTTTTTGTGAATTGGGACATTTAAACTTGCTTTATTTTAAATTCCAATCTAAATTTAGTAGGAGTCGGAGTATTGTTTGCCGACTCCGACTCCAGGTACCCAAAATTTGGTCCGACTCAGACTCCTCGACTCCAACTCCACAGCCCTGGTCTGGACACTGGTGGGAGCCTTGATGAGAAGGTCATCCAGGTAAGGGATCACTGAGACTCCTCTCAACCGCAACAGGGCTATCACTGGCGCAAGGATCTTGGTAAAGACCCGAGGAGCAGTGGCCAGACCAAAGGGGAGGGCTACGAATTGAAAATGCACCTCCGGAACCGCAAAGCGGAGGTACCGCTGATGGCCGGGAAATATTGGAACATGGAGGTAGGCATCCTTGATGTCCACCAAAGAAAGAAACTCCCCTTGTTCCTTGGATGCCACTACTGAACGGAGAGATTCCATTCGGAAGTGGCGGATGAGAAGATGAGGGTTGAGACGCTTGAGGTCCAAGATTGGCCGCACAGAACCGCCCTTCTTGGGGAGCACAAAAAGATTGGAATAGAAACCCCGAAAACATTCCCCCGGGAGGAACGGGGACAATGACTCCTTGAAGAAGTAGGCACCGGAGGGCCTCCCGAAATTGCTTCGCAAGAGAAGGAGATCGGGGGGCCCGGGACTGAAAAAATAAATAAATAAATCGATCCCTCGGAAGGAATCCGTTGGACACCATGTCCCTGACCCAGGAGTCCTGAATGTGTGTGCTCCAGATGTCTTGAAAAAGTAAGAGACGACCTCCCACCAGAGAAAAATCTGCGGGTGGGGGCTTCACTTCATGCGGTAGTGGGTTTGCGGTTGCCCGATTTGGCCGCAAAATGGCCGGAACGGATGGTGTCCGACTTCCAAGATGGGCACACCCGGAACGAGGGAGCCTTCTTGTCCCGCAAAGGCGCCTGCCCAGACCCCTTATTGGGGCCAAAAGTCCGAAAGGACCGGAAGGAAGAGGACTTCTTCTGGGAAGTAGTGCGAGCCTTATTTTGAGGCAACAAGAAATCTCGTCAAGGCGCTTGCCAAAAAGATGGGTACCAGTAAAAGGAAGCTCAGTGAGACCTTTTGGAGGCGGCATCCGCATCCCACGCCTTAAGCCACATGGAACGGTGGGGGCCGCTAGGTGACCAACAGCAAAGGCAGCACTACGGGCTGACTGCATAGAAGCTGTACACAAAGTCCCCAGCTTTAGAGCATTGGAGAACCAAAGCAGAAAGATTCTCTGGCGAGGATCCCCTGACGGAGTTGTGAGCACCACACCGTTAGGGCCTTGGACACCCATGCAGAGGTGAAAGTGGGAAGCAGGGAAGAGCCTGCTGCTTCAGAGGCAAACTTTGCTAAGGACTCCGCCTTCTTGTCCGTCGGATCCTTGAATGCAGCCGCGTCTGCTAGCGGCAGTGTAGTAGCCTTAGAGAGGCGGGAAACTGGTGGATCCACCGAGGGAGGGGAAACCACCTTTGAGACAAGGTCCTTGGCGAATGGATAACGCGCTTGAACCTTCTTCATTCCCGGGAACCTCTTATCAGGATGCCTCCAAGCAGATTCCAGAAGGTTGTCAAATTCAGCGTGAGAGCTGAACATTTGAGGTGCTGGTTTAGCACGATGAAAGGATACTTCAGGAGTCATGTCTAAAGATCCTGGGTCCTCTAAGTGAAAGGTGTCTCTTATGGCCGCAACCAATGAGTTCACAGTTTCAACTGTATCCGAGCGGTCCTCTGAGTCAGATGCCGATTCGGAAGCCTCATCCGCCAGTTCACCACGAGAATGTGAACGAGTGGAGGCAGCCCTGCAGGGGGGCGACCCTGATCGGGTACGCGGCGACTCTCGGAACGTCCTCTGGAGGAGCGACATTTGTGACCAGATGACACGGGGACCCACGAGGGGAGCACCCACGTCTACCTGAAGACTCAAAGGAAGAGTCAGAAGATGCACCCCTAGTATGCTTTTGAGAGCGTGAAGCATGTGGAGAAGAGGAGCGGGACCCTTTAGAGGGCCGGCGTAGGGCAGACCTCTTCAAGGCAGACACCACGTCACGGGAGGCCTCAGCCACCGAACGGGAGACTTGAGTCAAGTAAGCCATATACTGGGATAGGGAAGAAACCCAGGCTGGAGGGGCGGCCGAATCCACCGGGACTGAAAGAGCATCCAGGGGTGCCAGGGGGTCTGGTGGAGCAGGCAGAGCAAGTGGGTTCAGCAGAACCAGGAATTTTAGAATTACAGCTCTTACAGACAAAATGGTAAACTAACACTCCAGTTGTCTGTCTAGAGGGAGGAACAGTTCTGGGTACGGACAGAATGAAAAAAGAACTCTCTCACCCGAGTCTGTGTCCCCAGGGCAGCTGCTGTGAGGAGAACTCCGCTCTAGAGTAGAAAGAGGGGGAGAAAAAAAACAGCCAATAGCCAGAGAGGGGCGTGCCAGGAGCAGGGACACTGCTGATTGGTCCCTGCCACTTACAATCGCGTGCACAGTGCTGATTGGAGGACAAATTTGCGCCTCCTGTAAGCTCTGGCGGCCCTGTGGGCGGAGGTAAAACGCCCCGGCCACCGAAGTGCGAGAAGAAACACAGTAATGGTGCCCGCTCCTTGTCCCGAGCGCACATGTCGTTCGCATATGCACTCGAGGGGAAGTGAGCGGGCGAGACATATATTCGCCGGCAGCAGTCTGCTGCGGAAAGTGAAAGTAAGTCGGCACTTCATGCGCCCGCACAGTATAAACGCCGCGGCTGTCAGCCACATGGTAAAACACACACATACACATATAAGCTTGTGAATAAACTGCCCCATCCAAAAATGCCACTGCTCGCCCCAGAAATAAAGATAAAGCCCCTTATCCAGGCCAGCCCCATTAGCCCTGAAAGGTGGGCCAAAAATGAGGTTCTCCAGAGGTTGCAAGGCTGCACCTAAGGGAGAAAGGGGATATATACTCACCTCAGTCAGAAGAACTTACCTAATGGAGTCTTCTGTGAGGACTTCAGTCAGCTTTCTGTCAACTGCATCACGCCGAGCGCCATGTGCGAGCGAGGCGAGCAGGGAATAAGGGGACCCGAACCCATGAGGTACAACCCCAGGTGCTGACCGTTGGCGAGAGGGGGTTAACAGCATATATACGCAATGTCTGTGCCCCCTCAATCGCAATGGGGAAACAGTGAGCCGCAGTTCCCGAGTCCCCACCTGAAAACATGAAAGAAAAAGGAATAAAAAACTAACATCCCTAACTAGGAAAATAATAAAACATAAGACCTGGTCTGGAGAATTCCAGACCATGTCCACCTCCTTCAGACACTAAGCTAAAACTGATTAGCTCAGGGCCTGGAGGCGGGTATATCCTGCTGGGAGGAGCCGACCTTTTTTTGTTGCCATAGTGTCAAACCTCCTAGAGACAGCAGCATACACCCATGGTCTGTGTCCCCCAATGGAGCCGATAGAGAAACCCTATTTTGTAATTTTAAGGCCCAATGTTCTAAACACCTGTGAGGTGTAAAGACTCACTGTACCCCTTGTTACATTCCCTGAGGGGTTTAGTTTCCAAAATTATGGCACTTTAGTGGGGTCCCGCTGTTCTGGCTCCATGGTAGCTCTGTAAACACTCAAGGCCCCTGACAAAATTCTCCAACAGCTGAATGGCGCTTCTGCTCTTCTGAGACCTGGTGTGCACCCGCAGAGCAGTTTACGTCAAATATGAGGTATGTCCTTACTCCGAAGAAATGTATTTACAAATTTACAGGGACATTTTCTCCTATTACCGCTTGTGAAAATAAAAAATTTGGGCAACCCCAGCATTTGTGTAAAAAATCTAATTTTTCCTTTTCACATCCCAAGTTAATGAACATGTATCAAACATCTGTGGGGTAAGGCTCACTGTACTGCTTTTTACGTTTCTTTAGGGGTGTAGTTACCAAATTAGTATGCCATGTGGAGTTTTTTTTTTTCCACACTTCCATTTTGGGGGGCATTTTGTCCTATTACCCCTTCTAAAAATGTAACATTTGGGGGGAAAACCAGCATTTTAGTGGAAAAAAAAATTCATTTACACATCCAACTTTAACGAAAAGGCTCACTGGACCCCTTGTTGCATTCCTTGAGGGGTGTAGTTTCCAAAATAGTATGCCATGGGTTTTGTTTTTTTTTGCTGTTCTGACACCATAGGGGCTTCCTAAATGTGACATGCACCCCAAAAAAACATTTCAGAAAAACTCACTCTCCAAAATCCCATTGTCGCTCGTTCCCTTCTAAGCCCTCTACTGCGCCTGCCGAACACTTAACATACACATATGAGGTATTTCCTTACTTGAGAGAAATTGGGTTACAATTTTTTGGGGGATTCTCTCCTTTTACCCCTTGTAAAAATTCAAAAACTGGGTCTACAAGAACATGCGAGTGTAAAAAATGAAGATTTTGAATTTTCTCCTTCACTTTGCTATTCCTGTGAAACACCTAAAGGGTTAACACACTTTCAGGATGTAATTTTGAATACTTTGAGGGGTAGAGTTTTTATAATGGGGTCATTTATGGGGTATTTCTAATATGAAGGCCCCTCAAATCCACTTAAAAAATGAAATGGTCCCTGAAAAATTCCTATTTTGAAAACTTTGTGAACAATTGGAAAATTGCTTTGAAGCCCTCTGATGTCTTCCAAAAGTAAAAACATATTGTATATGTGAATCAATTTATTATTTATTGAAAAAAAAAAAAGATTTTTTAAGATTTTTTGATAGAAGTAATTTACAAATTTGTTTAACTTTCTGGCATCAGTTCATTTAAAAAATTAAAAAATAAAGTTTCCACTGGATTTCCCCTTTAAGGTGAAAATGGGCTGGGTCCTTAAGGGGTTAAAGGGGTACTCTACTAGAAAACATTATTATTTTTTTTTTTTTTAAATCAACTGTTGCCAGAAAGTTAAACAGATTTGTAAATTACTTCTATTTAAAAATCTTAATCCTTCCAGTACTTACCAGCTGATGTATGTTCCACAGGAAGTTCTTTTCTTTTTTAATTTCTTTTCTGTCTGAACACAGTGCTCTCTGCTGTAGTATACAGCAGCTGATAAGTACTGGAAGGATTAAGATTTTTAAATAGAAGTCATTTACAAATCTGTTTAACTTTCTGGCACCTGTTGATTTAAAAAAAAATAATAATAAAAAAATGTTTTCCAGGGGAGTACCCCTTTAAAAGGGGTACTCCCATGCCCCAGCCTTCTGAACATCCGGTTCAGAAGGCTTGGAGCCGCGGTCGCGACCGCTGCTAGAAGACTTCTGAACCGGATGTTCAGAAGGCTGGGGCATGCGAGTACCCTTTTAAAGGCCACTGGGGAAAGTTGAAGGAGTAGAGTGGAGCCGCAACGTTTTGTAGAAATTTTTACACGCTATGCAAGCAAGTATCCATAAAGTTTATTACCAAGGCTGACCCATTGCGTGCTCCACATGCCATAACTATATCCAGTAGTGTTAATCCTTCCCTTTAAAATAATTAGGTCAGATTACATAATAACAAACGCTATCAACAAAATGAAGGAAGAATTAGGCAGGGACGCTGCCTCCCACCCGGCCACACTGAGCTGTAGTGACATTCACATTGTTCACAAGGTGAAGCATCTGCATTGACGGCTGCTATAACATGTCATTAAAAAAAAAATAATAATAATAATAATAATAATAAGATTACAGGATTTTGAATCCTAGTTGATCCCAAGAGATCCCAGTGAACATCTCTAAGCAACTCACATCTTTAAGGGGATGAAGCAGCTGCATAACAAAGAAAGAAACCTATACAACCCATAGAGGTGGCTCCTGGTGTCGTTACGTCTATGTGGACTCGCAGTTCTATATAATAGTATACCCCTCTGAAAGGAAAATTCATTTAAAGAGTACCCGTCACCAAATAATACTTCTAATATCGGGTTCCTTGTGTAATTAACAGACACTTGCCCATTCACTTGCTTTAAAAATTATCAACATCAATCTGTTTAACCCCTTTACGACCATGGATGTGTATAGACGTCCAGTCAGGATGCACGTTCCAGCACCAGGACGAGTATACACGTACATGGTTCTCGTGGGTGCTGCCCAGTGCACCCACGAGATCGCGGCAGGGACTCGGCTGTATCACACAGCTGGGACCCTGCTGCACTGCCAGGACCGAAGCAAACTTAGGTCCCGGCAGTTTAACTCTTACAGCCGCAGTCGGAAGTGACCGCGGGCTGTAAGCATTTTGACAGAGGGAGGGAGCTCCCTCTGTCCCACCTGCAGCACCCCGCAGCCCGATCGCAGGGTGCTGTGTGTGATCCCCGGCAGGTCCCGGCAGTTTAACCTTTACAGCTGTGGTCGGAAGCGACAGTGAGCTGTAAGGAGTTTTGACAGAAGAAGGGGACTTCCTCCGTCTCTCTCCTGTAGCACCCCGCAACGATCGAGGGGTGCTGCAAGTTACCTGGGCAGCCGGGGGTCTTTACAAGGACCCCCAGGTCTGCCCTGCTTATTGCCAGAGGGACGTCCTGTAAAACTGGCAGACAGCATATAACTGCAATGCTTTGGAATACTAAGTATTCCAAAGCATCTAAAAAAAAAAAAAGTGTCAAAAAATAATAAAATAAATGTGTAAAAGAAAAAAAAAGGGTAAAAAAATAAATAAAAATACATTTATTAAATAAATATAATGAAAAATAAAAATGCATCATGTGTAGGATCACACGTCGCATATCTGCAGCATATTACATAGTCACAATAATGAGCTCCGTGCTGCGGCTTGGTAGCTTTGTGTGTCCACTCATAGTGGCGGATTTCCCGCCGGCAGTCATGAGCGGAGACACTAAACTACACGCTCTGTGTGACCCTACACTGCGTCCCGTTCATCCTGCGTTTCAGCAGTATGTTAGAGGTATCCGTCAGCATCATGTCAAAAAAAGTGATTTCTGAATGAGACTGCTACAGTACACATTTGCATCCCTTATTTGACATGACAACAGACACCTATACTGCAGAAATGCAGTATGAACGAGGACTAGCACCTTCCCCCCCCCCCCCCCCCCAAACAATAGAAACCAGTTTTTTCAAGATTTTTTAACACCCAGTGATGGATATATTGGCCATGAGTGGGTGCTTATTCCCACAATATGACAGATATATCCATCCACTGACAGCCGCACGTCACTGCTAGCCGACCAAGGACCGATCAGAGCAGCCCCTGGTCCAGCCAATACACTTGTAGGGGTGCAGTATTGTTCTGACAGCGACTTACCAAAATGATGTCCGACAAAAAGAATTTGTGGGGAAAAAGAGCTAATTGCAATTTTTTTCCACTGACTTTGAAATAATTCTAGCCACACAATAAGGGCTCAACGTACTCACTTTTGCCCTAGGTGAATACTTTAGGGGGTGTAGTTTCGAAAATGGGGTCACTTCTGGCGGTGCGGTATTGTTCTGATAGCTAGAATGCTTTGCAAGATGAAATGCGGCCTATAATTTGTATAATGATATCCTGAAAGCCAAATGGTGCATTTTCTACTTTTCAGATGC
This sequence comes from Hyla sarda, assembly GCF_029499605.1. Classification (NCBI taxonomy): domain Eukaryota; kingdom Metazoa; phylum Chordata; class Amphibia; order Anura; family Hylidae; genus Hyla; species Hyla sarda. Next base: position 58,985,531 of record NC_079194.1, read on the forward strand.
AACGTACAAAAAATATGTCCCACAAATGATGCATTTGTGGGGAAAAAAAAAAAAAGAAAATTGTAATTTTTCCACCGACTTTGTAACCATTCCAGCCGCACAAAAAGGACTCAAAGTACTCACTTTTGGTCTAGGTGAATACTTTAGGGGGTTTAATTTCCAAAATGGGGTCACTTGTGGGGGTTCTGTATTGTTCTGGCAGCTAAAACCAGGCATGAAGTGCGGCCTATAATCCATTCGGCCTAAAATGATGCCCTGAAAGCCAAATGGCGCTCCTGTCCTTCTGGGTTCTACCACGCGGCCAAGGAACCATATATGGCCTAAACGGGGGTATTTCCAAACATGGGCCAAGCATCTCAATAAAATATAGGGTGCATCCCTTTCAACATCAGAGGCGATGTACAAAAAATATGTCCCACAAATGATGCACTTGTGAAAAAAAGCAAATTTTTTATTTTCAACACTGACATTGTAATAATTCCTGCCAAAAAATGATGGTGTTAAAATACTCACTGTACCTCCTAGCGAATACCATGAGGGGTCTAGTTTTTAAAATGGGGTCATTTGGGGGGGGGGGGGTTCCTATGTTGTACAACCTTCAAATTTCTGCAAACCTTGCATTAGTGCTGGGCGGTATGACAAAAAATGGATATCACAGTATTTTTCCAAATGATGGCGGTTTCACAGTATTTAACAGTATTTTTTTTCTGATCTGAAGGTAATGGGATCAGAAACTCTGCAGCGCCAGCGTCTCACTGGCTTTTAGGGCGTGCAGGGAGAGGTGACAGCTTCTGTTCTCCAAACAGAACAGAAGTCCTGCGCCCGTGGCTCACAAATCATTCATTTCCCTACGTGTGGAGGATGTGCAGTGCTCACAGGAGGAGAAGCAGCGCCTGCGGGTAACATATGATTAGTTCCCCGATGTGGGGACAGAGCGCTGCGGCTGATAATTCATTCGGGGGGGGGCGGGGCCTGACCAGTATTGCGGAAAAATGTATATTGCAAACAGAAAACATACCGGTATTCGGTATATACTGTTATCCCGCCCAGCACTACCTTACATAACACATAAAAAGAATATGTACTTTTCAAATTTTCCAAATTTCAAGTTAAATTGTGAGGCTTCTAATTCATTTAAAATGTTAATTGAAAACAAAAGAAAGGCTTTCAAAATAAAGTAGACATCTAAAAGTATAAGTTTCATAAACTATTTGGTCAGAAAGTATAAAATATATGCAACCTATTAATGTTAAAATAGCAAAAAAATTCAAATGATATTGGCTTACTTTTACTATGTACATGAAGGACAACTTGTGACAAAAAAACTATGTCAGAATTATCGTGATTGGCAAAACATTACCAGAGTTATTCTCTAATAAAGTCAGACATCCCCGATTTGAAAAAACAGGGCTGGTCTTTCAGGGGAGTACAGGTTTAGTTGTATTGGTCCTTAAGGGGTTAAAATGTAAAATAAGAAACAGCCTGTTCCCTGCCACAATTAAGTGAATATATATATATATATATATATATATATATATATATATATATATATATATACATACATACACACACATTATAAAAAGACTATTTGACAAAGCCCATCCCCCACATTACTCTGCTACCCCCCCCCCTTAAGTAGAGGAACTTCCATCTTAAATATCTAACGGGGAAAGCATACCTTATATGGTATGCCAAGGCTAAAAAAACACCTCCCTAGTGAGGGCGAGAACTTATACTAATTGCAATGTCTATATGACTGGAGGATTGCTAAATAGAGGTTAGAAGAAGTATCTTATAACTGACAAAGCGTCCGTGTGATTTACTTTTGTGCATGCACTCATAATCAATTCGGAAGGGGGCTAGATATTTACTAGGTCACTGATTAAATCCATATCACTGGCAGGAGACCAAACTCAGGAACTGCTTCTCTGCACTGAGTTTGATTAACAGCTGCAAAGAGCCTCACTGAAAGATGCAAAGAGCCTCACTGAAAGATGCAAAGAGCCTCACTGAAAGATGCAAAGAGCCTCACTGAAAGATGCAAAGAGCCTCACTGAAAGATGCAAAGAGCATCACTGAAAGATGCAAAGAGCCTCACTGAAAGATGCAAACAGCCTCACTGAAAGATGCAAACAGCCTCACTGAAACATGCAAAGAGCCTCACTGAAACATGCAAAGAGCCTCACTGAAACATGCAAAGAGCCTCACTGAAACATGCAAAGAGCCTCACTGAAACATGCAAAGAGCCAGAGGTCTTCTATTTATCATAGCACTGCAACGATGTGAGCGCAGAAGTGGTCCCCCAGCAGGCTTCAGTGATGTCATGCCTGCTGGGAAATGCCCACTTTCTCCTGCTGGGAGATTGCACTTTGTGAGCGAGAAGAAAAAGGTATGATCCACAGCTTTTTAAAGCTCTGAATTTTTTTTTTTTAAAGGGGTACGCCACTGGAAAAAACATCTTTTTAAAATCAACTGGTGCCAGAAAGTTAAACAGATTTGTAAATTACTTCTATTAAAAAAAATCTTAATCCTTCCAGTACTTATCAGCTGCTGTTATGATCCACAGGAATTTCTTTTCTTTTTGAATTTCCTTTCTGTCTGACCACAGTGCTCTCTGCTGACACCTCTGTCCATTTTAGGAACTCCCTTTAACAACCTTTAATGGGTTGCCCCCTCGCAGGGAAAACCCTTTACTAGAAACCCCCCCTAAAATAGTAGCTTTATTGGTTATTTGTTTAAAATATACCCCACACAAAACGTTTAAAATTCTAGCAGCTCTAAGGTGGTATTTGTCTGGAGAGTCAATGCCACTCTCTCTATAATGGGATACTTATTTAGCCCAGGACTAGACCTATAATCTGTGTGTTTATGCTACAACACACGATTGCACCTGATGCTGGGTCCCTATTCTTATTATTAAGCCACCTTTATGCTTGCTGTATTAAAACACTTAACTACTAGCCTCCCCGACGTTTTGCTGATGAATCAGCTTTGTCAAGGGTAGCGAGGTTTGACAAAGCTGATTCGTCGTGGGTTCAGAAGGGAGATCGCAGGGGTCCCAGGCGGCGGGACCACAGCGATCAGACATCTTAACCCCTATCCTTTGGATGGGGGATAAGATGTCTAGGGATGGAGTACCCCTTTAAGAAAGGGTTCCCTTGGCTGCAAGAAGCAACGGTCAAACATGCGTGATGCCAGTGTGCTACCCTGTAAATGCGATTTGCTGCCGCAAGACCGATGTCGCATGACTAAAATATTTGTGCAAAGGTGTTGAGTGACCTTGTGACAATTGTGAATTAAATGCTTAAAAATAAATAAATTGCAGAGAAGTCTCAAGAGCAGTGACAGTCAATAAAGTCAAGTGTTACTTGTGACCTAAAACCCTTTCAATTTGATCGTCGTGTTTCAGTCGCATGGCAAGCACAATTAGAAAGATTAAAGGGGTACTCCACTACACCAGCATTCGCAACATTTTGTTCTGAAAGCTGGGGCAGTGGAGTGACCCTTTAAACGTTATTTCTGCCAAGCACATTTATAAACCTTAAACGTTATGAAAAAAAGTTGCTGTGTAGCCCGAACTTAATGGGTTATAACAAGAACTACCGTATTTTTCGCCGTATAAGACGCACTTTTTCTTCCCCAAAACTGGGGGGGGGAAAGTTGGTGCATGTTATACGACGAATACCTGTGGCCATCAACGGCCGGGACCCGCAGCTAATACAGGACATCACCGATCGCGGTGATGCCCTGTATTAACCCTTCAGACGTGGCGATCAAAGCTGACCTACGCGTCTGAAGCGAAAATAACACTATGCCGGCTGCTCAGTGGGGCTGTTCGGGATTGTCGTGGTGAAATCGTGGCGTCCCGAACAACTTACAGGACACCGGGAGGGACCTTACCTGCCTCCTCGGTGTCTGCTCCGTGCCGGGATCCCCTGCATGGCCGGCGCTCTCCTTCTACGTCATTTCCGCACGCAGTCACGTCATCCAATAGGAGCGGCGTGCGTAGCGACGTGATGACCGCAACGGAGAGCGTGGATCCCGGGGAAGACGTCCGGAGCGTCGGGGACGCGGTGACAGCGATAGAGCGACATCCAGGGTCCGGAGCGGAGGAGACACGTGAGTATTACCTCCTATACCAGTGGTCTTCAACCTGCGGACCTCCAGATGTTGCAAAACTACAACTCCCAGCATGCCCGGACAGCCGTTGGCTGAAGATCACTGTTGGGTTCAGAATCTTTTTTTTCTACATTTTTGACCTTTAAAATAGGGTGCTTCTTATATGCCAGTGCGTCCTATAGGGCGAAAAATAGGGTATATTAATCTGCACCTGTATGTTGCCAACCACGTGTCCTGACCAAATGTGGGAATGTAAGTAGCCCTGTAATGTAATGAGTCACTGGGCAGATCTTCACATGTGGGTGATTTCCGGTTTCTGGTTGTCTGCAGGTGACAGCCGCCTAGTCAAGTTTTACAGCTGCTATAATACATGCAGAATCGTCCCGTAATTATATATTAATTTAAGTATAAACCCAAATAACTGGGTGCAGACCAATTCTGTGTCTAATCTCTGTCCCTGATGTGGTTAAAAGATAAGATTTTTTAAGCTACCTGAAAATCTTCTTCATGGTTAGAAGGCCAGACTTTTAGGGGTCCTATTTTTAAAGGGGTCTTTAAACTAACAAGTTTACATTTATTTGCTATTTTAAATCTAATTTTAAATGAGAGAGTGCAAGAAGCGCCACCCTTTTAAGAACCCCTGCAAATCTCTCCAGTTTGGAATAATACATCATCCTGGAAGGTCCTTTTTCGGGTATGTTCACACGGCAGACTGTCTATTTCTGGCGGACATTCCCCAGACAGTGGGCCCTGGCAGAAAACGCTGGCGCTAGAATAGCTCCGAAATGCGCTGTCTCCATAGACGGCAATGCATTTACGAGCAGATTCCACAGAAAACAAGACATGAATTCTTTCTGTGGAGGGCGGAATCTGAATTTCCAAGGAAGATGTTAACCACGGAAATTGCGCCATCTGCACAGTGCAGCAGAATCCTATTAGAACAATGGGACTCTGCTGCAACAGAATTTCCGCTCAGAAATGGCATTAGGGTGACTATTCACATGGCAGAATTTCCACTTGCGGAATTCTGCCTCAAATTGAAGTCCATAGACTTCTATGGGATTGCGCACTCCCATTCACACTTCTGAAATTCCGCAAGGGGAAATTCCGCTGTGTGAATAGTCCCTTAGGCTAGGTTCAGACTACGGAATTTCCGTCAGAATTTTTGCTTTGAAATTTCCGGCAGAAATTCCGCTTACTATAATGCACAGTGTAGTAAATGGTTTTCCGTTCACAAATTCACACTTCGGAATTTGTGAAGCGGAAAATCCGGATGAAAAATCCGCTAGAAAATTTCCGCCTGAAGAAAGGGGTTGCTCTTACTTCAGGCGGAAATCCTAGAGGAACACATAGCAGTCTATAGGAGACTGCAGTGTCCGCACGGTCCTAGCACCGACTAATTCAGGCGGAACTCGGAATCTCCGGGCGGAAATTTTCTGCCTGGAGATTCCGTAGTCTGAACCTAGCCTAAGGGTCTATTCACAAGGCAGAATTTCCGCTTGTGGAATTTCTGCCTCAAACGAAAGCCCAATAGACTTCTATGGGATTCCGCACTCCCATTCACATTTCTGAATTTCCGCTTGTGGAATTGGTGCGGAATCTGTGAGGAAATTCCACAAGCGGAAGTTAAGAAGGTTGAATAGGAGTGCGGGATCCCATAGAAGTCTATGGGCTTCAATTTGAGGTGGAATTCCGCAAGCGGAAATTCTGCCGTGTGAATAGACCCTAAGGCTAGGTTCACACTACGAAATTTCCGCCTGCAATTCTGCTTTGAAATTGTAGGAAGAAATTCCGCTTACTAAAATGTATAGTATGGTGAATGGGTTTCCATTCACAAATTCACACTTCGGAATTTGTGGAATTTGTGAACGGAAACTCGGCTTTAAAATTTCCGCCTGAAGAATGGCGTTGCTCATTCTTCAGGTGGAAATACTCACGGAAATACTCACTCACTCAACACATTGCAGTCTATTGGAGACTGCAGTGTCCGCGCGGTCCTAGCGACGACTGATTCAGTCAGGGCTGGCCGCACTCGGAACTTTTGTACTTTTGTGATTGAATTCCCTGCTCTCTGTTCTTAGGAGTCCAGTGGGCAGTGTCACTCCAAGATAAGACCGCCCACTGGACTCCTGAGCATTGAAAAATCAGGGACTTCAATCAAAGAATAAGCAAGCTATACTGAGTCTTTTCCCACAAAGATATATATGAATCTGATCGGATGATGCTAATAGTTTAAATAGCATTTTCATGTGACAGATTCCCTTTCGAAAAGTTGGGGGTTCCACCTCTAAATGCACAACACATAGAGAGACTTTTATCTAATAATGAGCAGACCTGAACATTGTTTTTCTTCTTAGTGCATGTTATCCAGCAAATCATATGATCTATAAAATATACATTAAGGGTCTATTCACACGGTAGAATTTCCTCCCCAAATTAAAGCCCATAGACTTGTATAGGATTCCGAACTCCCATTCACACTTCTGAAATTCCGCAAGCGGAAATTCAGAAGTGTGTATGGGATTGCGGAATCCCATAGAAGTCTATGGGCTTTAATTTGAGGCGGAATTCCGCTGTGTGAATAGACCCTAAGGCTCA